>NC_056744.1:978123527-978153527 GCF_019279795.1 Protopterus annectens
TCTGCTAATACTCTTAAGTTCTTCACTATCAATGCCCAGAGCCTTAACAACAAAGGACACCAAGTACAAGCATGGATTAACCACAACCAAGCTGACATCTTAGCCATCTCCGTAACCTGGCTAAAACCCCATATTGCTGACTCTGAAATCTCACCTCCTGGCTACCATATCCTCAGAAGTGACCGATTAAATAAAAAAGGGGGAGGCTCCGCTCTAATCTACTCTAACATTCTCTCCCTAATCCCTCTTCAAATCTCCACCCCTCATTTCAAAAACACAGAACTAACTGCAGGTCTCCTACGACTAAATAAACACAAGAATATCTGCATTATTTCCTTATATATCTCCCCTGGCGACAACATCTCTACCCTTGAAAATATTCTTCTCTGGGCCTCTACTGAAATAAAATATGAAACTTACATTCTAGGAGACGTTAATATTGATTGGAATAAAATCAACACAACATCCCCATCCTTATCCATTAACCTCTACAACTTCACCCAACTTATCCATTCAACAACTTGTCCAAACAAAAATCATCCCCCAGGGTCCACCTTAGACTGGATACTAGTCTCCCATCCTAACAAAATAATTCACTCTGGTACTATCCCTGACACCTTTAGCGACCACCTGCCTGCTTTCATCCACCGCTCTGCAAACTCCACTCATTATCAACACCACTACATTCAAACTCGTAACCTTACCAACTTCAACCCTATAATTTTCTCAAATATGCTTGAATAAATTAACTGGCAAATCCTAAATACTCTGCCACTAGATAATGCTGTAGAACATTTTAACTCTGTCTTCCTAAATATTCTTAACTCCCTAGCCCCACCAAGATACAAATGAGTCAAATTCAATTCTGCCCCTTGGCTGACTAAAGAAACAAAACAAATCATGCGCCACAGGGCCAAATCCTGGAAGCTTTATCAGAAAAACAAAACGCCCTCCTCCTTGCTCCAATACACCCAACTCCGCAACCAAGTAAAAAACTAATTATTTTGGACAAAAAAAACTACTATAATAAACTTCAGTCTAACAACAACAAGAACCCTAAACAATTCTGGAGCTCAGTTAACTCCCTTCTCCATCCACGGTCCAGGAATAATCCCTGCCCTGACCCTACTTTAACTGATAACGAGCCGAGCTCTCAATTCAACTCTTTTTTCACTGATACCATAGCTAAGCTAACCAAAACTTCCCCTAACAATAATCCTTCTAACACTTCTCTTAACATCCAACAACCACAATAACTGCCCTTTTAAATTCCAGCTGAAACCAGTTTCAACCATTTTTATAAAAAGGCTCTTATCCAAACTAAAGCCTTGCTCTAATGCCCCTGACAACATACCCTCCTCCTTCCTCAAAAGTGCTACCGAAGGTATAGCCCTCCCAATAAGCATCCTAATCAACAGATCCTTAAAAGAGTCTTATGTACCCAAACTTTGGCATTCAGCCTACATTCTACCTCTCCACAAAGGTGGCAAAAACACCGCTATTTCCAACTTCCGTCCCACTGCCCTACTCTCTCCAATATCTAAAATTCTAGAAAAATGTGTCCACCACCAACTTCTACCTTTCTTAATCCAAAATAACCTACTGACTCCCACCCAACACGGCTTCCGCCCCAGCCATAGCACCACAACTGCCTTACTATCCTTCCTTGAAACAATCAATCAAGCCAGAGACGCTGGACTTTTAGTTTTCACAGTACTGCTTGATCTCTCTAAAGCTTTTGACACCATATCCCATACACACCTTCTATTACATCTGGCTAACCTTAATCTCGCCCCTTCTTCTCTCTCCTGGTTCTCCAGTTACCTATCCGACAGATCTCAAGCTATCAGATGGATGAACTCTACCTCCTTCTTCCTGCCAACACCTACTGGCGTTCCCCAGGGGTCTATTCTTGGACCCTTGCTCTTCAACATCTTTATTGATAACCTTCATACTGTCATCCCTAACACCACAGTTATCCAATACGCCGATGACTTGACCTTAATCTGTGCCGCCTCTAACCTTCCTGAACTTCTGACTAAAACTCAACTAGCTTTTTCCACTACACAGAACTGGATGCATCAAAACCATCTCTCTCTTAACTCTAACAAATCTAAAATTCTACTTTTCTCTCCTTCCAGGATTTTCATCTTTGACAAAAAACGCTTTCAAAATCCTAAGCCAAGCTAACGCTGCTTTAGAAGTGGTCCCTTCAGCAAAACGTCTTGGTATAACCATAGATGAACAACTTAAATTCGACATCCACATACAACAAAACATAAAGAAAACCCACCAAAAGCTAGGTATGCTCTACAGGAATAACCACTTTCTCTCTAACTCCTCTAGGCTTACCTTGGCTATTACCTACCTTCTACCTTCTCTACTTTGTGGAGCACCTCATCTTTCCAATCTGTCTGCTTCCAACACCTCAAAACTTGAAATTTGTTATAATAAGATCTCCAAATTTGCTACCAATTCCAAAACCTCACACACCACTGCCTTACTCTACATTCCCTGAACTGGCTAGAGCTTCCCAACCACCTAGGCTATCTCCAACTAACCACCGCTCACAAACTCATATTCTACCCAGATAAATGCCCAGCCTTAACTAATATCCTTCCACCATACATACCAAATCATTCTCTGAGATCTGAAAACCAAAACCTAATCTCCATCCACAAACCCAAACATTCTGCTGGACAGCTTCTACTCTCCTTCTCTCTAGGCAAGAAATGGAACTCTCTCCCACCCTCACTCAGGACTATACTCAACCCAAAATCCTTCAAGACCCAACTGTTCTCATACCTGTCATCTAAACGGAAATGTTCCTGCTTTCACCCTACTTAATACCTAGGGAATTCTTCTCCCCTCTGAGCTCTATACACCCTGCTCCTCTTTTTCTCCAAACTTTTATTACTACTCTCCCATAATAGACTTAACTGTCGATGTTCTGATTAAGTAAATTTCTCTCTAAACTCCAAGTTTGCAAATTTTGTAAATGTCACTTCTGTAAAAAAAAAAAAAAGAGATGCACATTTACGCTATGTATAACCTGACTGCTTGAATTTTACGTTTAACAACCCTTAAGATTTTGTATTGCCTTACTGTATTGCTTTTGAAATTCTTAATTGTATGAAGTTTATGCTTGTACTTATCTTCAATACTCTGTAAACCTATTGTATTGCACTGTTTTTTGGAGCGTTTCTCCCCGGGCCTCCACTGAAAATGGGCACTTCTTGGCCCAGTGGACTTCCCCGGTAATCAAACTGAAATAAATAAATAAATAAAATAAAAATATTTTTATATATATATATATATATATATATATATATATATATATATATATATACACATACATACATAGACTGTAAATAAAATGTGTTTTATAAAAATTAATTATGAATTGAACATATTTAAAAATATACATATTTCTAAACAACTGATATAAAATCAAGTATATGTAATAAATATATTTTATGTCATTAAGAAATAAAATATAGTCATGAGATGGGTTGCCAACTGGCTTACAGACAGAACTCATACGGTAAGAATAGCGGGCTCCAGGTCCGACTCTAAACCAGTCACAAGTGGTGTCCCGCATGGCTCGGTCCTGGGACCCCTACTGTTCGGCATATACTTCTCAGAAGTACAGGCAAACACAGCAGGACTATGGCTAACCAAGTTCGCCGATGACTGCAAACTGGGAGTCATAATTGACTCTCCGGCTGACACAGACATCCTCCAAAAGGGCCTTACTGAGACGGACACCTGGTATCAAAGTCATGGCCTCAAGCTAAATGCCAAAAATGCATAGTCATCCCATTTGGGAAAAACAAAACAGCCATTAATTACCACATAGGTGGCAACACCCTTAATACAGAAGAGGTAATAAGAGATCTGGGTACCCAGGTAGATAGTAATCTCTCCTTTGACAATTATATTGCCAAAGTAGTTAGGAAATCCTTCTATGTGGCCCATCTAATTACTAAAGGGTTCACATCAAGAAATAAAGAGGTTATAGTGGCCCTCTACTTGTCACTCATAAGACCCATCATAAAGTACAATGCCCCGTTTGGGATGTACTTCAAAAAACACTTCCAACAGCTGGAAAGACCACAAAAGTACCTCACCAAGAGGATTACTGGCCTAAAACATATGTCCTATGCAGCCCAACTGAAAAAACTCCGGCTGTACTCAGTGGCATATCGCTTACTCAGAGGTGATCTCTGCCTGACTTAGAAAGCCATGTCCAACACAGAATTGATGGACATGCTCCACCTAAAGAAATCCAAGTCACTGCGAGCCACGCGCTCTAGTGAGCTAAACCTCGCCACAACAATAAATAGAACATGCTGGAGGGATAGATTCCTGTCACAAAGACTCCCCATGCTTTGGAACAAAATTCCAAATTACATCAGGCAGAGCCCCTCACTAACACTCTTCAAGAGAAACCTTGACGAGTGGATGGGTAACAGAAAATACACCCCTGAGATCACTTCATTGGCTCTGCTTGACAGGGGATCAGTTAATTAATCAATGGGGCGGCAAAAGCCGACACACTCTGGCTAGGCTTATAAATGCCCTCGGGTAGATAGATACCTACCTATGAACCTATAAACCTATATATATATATATATATATATATATATATATATATATATATATATATATATATATATATATATATATAAATCCTCAGGATAGTACAAATAATGACAATAACAAAACTGAATAAAGCATAATGTTCACAGTTTAAATAACCTAATTTTAAGTAGGGGTACCAAGGAGATGTAGTCGTTTAAACCTGGTGGTCTACTAGACTCCAATACTATCTGCAAAAAAGTTTCCCTATATTGTAACTTCTGCTCCCAAGGCCCCCCTCTCAATTCTTTAGGGACAGTTTCAATGACAAAGAAGGAAAAACTGGCATTAGGACATGATAATGTATGTTTATAAAGTGCATTGTTAGTGTTTCCTTTATTAACATCACTCGTGTTCATAAATTCTCCGTTTCAGTTGTCTTTCAGTTTTCCCAACATAAAAACTATCACAGGCACCACAGGTGACTAAATAAACTAGACCTTGGGAGTTACAGTTACTATAGGTTTTAGCTGTTAATTTTTGTCTAGATGTAACATATATATATATATATATATATATATATATATATATATATATATATATATGGGTCTACTTCGAATAACCGAACCGCCACTTCACCGACACCCAGAAGATCAAGATGGAACGACCGAACAGGTAGGTGATCGAAAAGGCGATATTCCGACAGCCGAAAGAACGACAACGGCAACGTGTGAGCGCGATCCGGTAAGTGTGCGATAGTGACTGATTTAGGATTGGGGAGCAGACAGGTAAGTGTACGATAGTGAGGGATTTTAGGTTAGGGTGTGGGAAAGGTGAGTGTGCGGTAGTGTCGGACTTAGGGTTCCGGTAAGGTAAGTGTGTGATAGTGACGTAGTGTAGTGTAGGGAAGGGTTGAGTGTGTTAGGGTTAGTATGCAGGTGGAGTGAGTGTGCAATAGTGACGGGCTTAATGTTTTAGGGTGGGTTAAGTGAGTTAGGGTTAGGGTGCAGGTAGGGTAAGTGTGCGATAGTGACGGTGTTGAGGTTTAGGGGTGGGTTAAGTGAGTTAGGGTTAGTGCGGGTTGGGTAAGTGTCGTAGTGTCGGACGTTAGGGTTAGGGTTTAGGTTAAGGTTAGTGGATATGTTATTGTGTGCAATGTGTAGTTTACGTTTTTTGTGTCGGTGTAATGGTGTTCGGTTTTTTGAGTTGTTGGTGTTTGTCGGTGTTGTGTGTTTTCGGTTGTTTGGGGTCGGTAAATTGTGTGTCGGTGAATCAGAAGTTCGGTTATACAAAGTTGACCCATAGATATATATATATATATATATATATATATATATATATATATATACATATATATACATATATATACATATACATATAAAAAACAAAAAATTTCTATATCTAGGAAAATCAAGAAACCAGCTGAACTAGTTTGAGCGCTTACGTTCTTTATTAAGTAACTAGAACTTCTTCAGAAACAAAACTGATTAAAAATGAAGTCAACGTGTGTAAATACAGCTGCTTGGTTCAATGAAACATGAATAAAGCACTACTTTGCACATGTTACAAAGCAGCCACACTTCTAAAACTTGTTTGGTTACAAAAAAGTGACAGTAGTGTGACATCTGTGCACTGGCCAAGTAATCAAGGAGCCTCAATCCTCACCACTAGCACCAGTGAGGGCTGTCCACATTGGGAGGATAAGTAACACACACAGTAAAGTACAATTTCCCTTAAGTGCACACAGAGATCACAGTCAGTCTGGGACTGGTTTCTCTCTTTCTCTCCAGATCCCCAATGAGACTCCCCACTGGGCAGAGCTATAGGGTTCAGATTTCAGCCAAATAGCCAAGCCATAATCTCCAGTAACCTCTCTGTCCAACCAGTGTGCTTCGTGTCCCTGCCCAAGTAGATGACACACACAAACTTTAAGATCTGATTTACATACAAACACACAGACACTCCTGGGGAAGGCTGGCACAGGTTCTCCAGCTATGTCCCCTTCTGCCCAGACTATACGGTAGTACAACCTGCCACCAACTATTCTTATCGGCTACTCTAAAGGCCCTTACCAAAGGGTGTCCAGTACTACTGTGCAATGTTACTGTTATCCAAATAGTGTGACTGAGACTTGAAAGCTATTTAGGAGTGGCCTACACAGTTTCACCAAATACATCCATGTGCTCTAGAGCTTAAATTATCTCTACACAAAACAGCCACAGTTGAAAAGTTTAAAATATTTAATAATAAATAATAACAAAAGACAATACTTATTTATTCAACACAATGACACTAGAGTGTTCAGAAATCACAGAAAATAGTTTAAAATAACATTGTAGGATAGTCTCACATAAATATAGAAAACAGCTAGACTAATCTGGCTATATTTCTATCCATCTCTAAGAGAAATTCTACTTACAAAGCAAGAAAATAGAGATGAGAAGTGCTGGTGAGTTGTTGTCAGATCTGAATACAAATACAAAATGCCAAATCTTTCTCTCTGAGAAAGTCTTAAATTGATAATACACATTACTGCTGAGTCATTTTATATTACATCATTCTTGACACTTCTGCTGAAGTTTCCCAGGCTCACAGAACTCAAAATTTTAACATTTCTTTTTGATCTGCACCTGCTAGAAAGCCACAGCAATAAAATACACTTTACACATGAAACCTAGTAATTATCGGGTCTATATCAGAACATCGAAGTATTAAAACTTTGAATGTTCTGATATCGAACACTATTCAGCGAACGCTAAGAATAGCGAAGCTGCAGAAAGTACAGTTTTGTACCTACCATAAATGTAGATGTTCGAGAATGTATATACTGCTGCAGTCATCACACTTGGGTTATCCTGCCGTCAGGTGGTCCCGCAATCGGCCGAATCCCAAAGTCTTGGTCCTGCATCGGTTGTCGTCGCTTCTTCCCTGACGTCAGTGAAACAGGGGGATAAAAGAGGCAGCCGACGCCATTTTCTTCGTTTTTTCTTGCCCCAGATGTCAGGTGCCCCCAACTAGGAAGGCAATACAAATAACTATGCAAAAATACCTTAGTAGATAAACAACAGTACTAGCTGTTAGCAAATACACCATATAGACATGCATCCAATAGACTGATGTACATGGAGTTATAACTAACACCCTGGTATGTAGAGGGGATGGTGGGAGGGTAACCTGGACTGCAGCAGTATATACACTCGAACATCTACATTTATGGTAGGTACAAAACTGTACTATGTTCATCGTGTTATACTGCTGCAGTCATCACACTTGGGTTGAATCCCAAAGCTATGGATGGGTGGCTGGTACTAAACTGGGTTAGGTGAAGCTAGGATGCCCTGCAGAACTGCAGTGGCAAAACCAGCTCTGGTTTTTGAGTATAATGGAAGGTGGTAGTGCTTGGTAAAGGTGTGCACTGAACTCCAAGTAGCTGCCTCCAGAATGTCCTTTGTTGGAACCCCCCTGAGAAAGGCTGCTGAGGTAGCTGTAGCCCTGGTAGAGTGGGACCTAATATTAACAGGCACTGCTTTCCCATGGTGCGAGTAGCAAAAGCGGATGCAATGTGCTATCCATTTGGAGATGGTCTGTTTTGAAATAGCCTTTCCTTGTGAACCTGCAGCATAGGATACAAAGAGTTGGTCAGTTTTTCTGAAGGTCTTTGTCTTATCCAAATAGTAATGTAGTTGTCTGTGAATGTCCAAGGAGTGAAGGAGTCTTTCTCCTTTATTCTGGGGGTTTGGATAAAAGGTGGGTAAATGAATGGTCTGATTCAAAGCCATACTGGATACTACCTTTGGCATGAAGGTAGGGTTAGTATGTAAAGAGACTCTGTCCTGATGGAAAATGATGAAAGGTTCCACTGCCATAAGTGCCTGTAGTTCTGAGACCCTGGGTGCTGAGGTGATAGCCAGCAACAGAGCTGTTTTCCATGACAAGTATTGTAGTTCTGCTAAGAAGGCTGGTTCGAAAGGAGGCAGTGTTAATTTTTCTAAAACGAAGTTGAGGTCCCAAGCTGGCGTTGGGGGTTTTAAGTTTAGCATAAGACTTAATAGAGATAGTTGTCGGTTTGAAGACACCTTCAGAAACCGAAGGCCTGTCCAAAATCTCCGGATCACCGTCAGGGTTGGCGTCCGAGGGTTGAGATGGAACCGGCTCCTGAGGCCCAGCTGATTCGGTCTGGGAGGCTGTCAGAATTTCTAAATCAGCGGTAGTCAGGGGCTGCGTAGGCACCTCGCTGAAAACCGGAGAACCGGCGGCAGGCCTTGCTGAGGCCTCAGTATTTGGTCTTGGCCTTGGTTGCCTGTCCTTATCCTTGCGTTTTTTAATCATTGCTGATGTCGGTTGCTCTGACGACATGCTATAGTTAAATTTTCTGCCAAAATAATGTCGGGCAAAATCTGCCCGACGCTTGACTGTACGTTTGTTGAACCTAGCACAAAACCGACAACCAGAGACGTTGTGGTCTGGGCCTAGGCAAGGAATACAATAAGAATGAAAATCCTTATAAGGTATTTGCTTCCCACAAGAAATGCAATTATTAACTTTGTCTGACATCGGTCTGAGGCAAGAAAAGTTTCCCCAACGGGGTACTTAGCTTTAGAGAAGACTTCGGCTGAAATTCAATTTGAAAATCTCAGGAGCTGGCCGACCGGCACTTGCGAACTGCTTCTGCTTCGGGCACCGCGCGGCAAGAAAGACTGAAGAAAATGGCGTTGGCTGCCTCTTTTATCCCCCTGTCGCACTGACGTCAGGAAAGAAGCAACGACAACTGACGCAGGACCAAGACTTTGGGATTTGGACGACTGCGGGACTTTCAGATTAAGGCTATGGTTCTGACACCAGTCATTGGTCTCAGTGAGGCCTTTCTGTAGGATGTCAGCATCACCTGGGGAGTTAATAATAGCTCCCAACTTGCAATCATCTGCGAACCTTGTCAGCCAGAGTCTCTTCGTGTTGGCCTGGACTTCAGAGAAGTAGATCCCAAACAGGAGAAGACCCAGGACTGAACCCTGTGGAACTCCACTCATGACTGGTCGGCAATCTGACTTGGAGTCAGCTACTTTCACACTGTGGGTTCTGTGATCCAGTCTGCAACCCACCTAGTGATATAGGGGTTGATGCATAGGTTAGTGAGTTTTCCTATGATTCCTGAATGAGGAATGGTATCAAAGGCTTTGGTCAGATCAAGACAGGCTGTATGAACCACCTTGCCTTCATCCACAGTTCTGGTGACTGACTCAAAGAAGTCGACCAGGTTGAGCAGGCATGATCTATCCTTCACAAAACCAAACTGTGTGGGATCCAGAGTTTGGAGATTCCCTATATCCTTGTTTATTAGGTCCATGATGATGCGTTCCATAGCTTTGCATATCAGATAAGTACCGAAGTCTGTTCCATATGACCTACATGTTTTCTTTTACTAGAACAGATCAACCTACATCAGGAAACAAATTAAACCAGATGGAGGACAAGATCATCACCCAGCACATCCCTCTGCTCTCAACTAGGCTCCCCTGCTGGTCAAGCAATACAGTTCCCAGTTATCCTTCAAATATAGCTATGACAAGTGAATGGGTACCCCTTACAGGCCTTAGTCTTTGAAAGGGGTTGACAGTGTTATTGGCAAGGTGCATACAGCTTCTTATCAAATTGCCTTGTATATCTTCTGTAAAGGGATACATGTAGTGCCAACCTTCAGTGCAAGATCATCCACCAGTCCAAGTGTTTTGAATTTAGGGGGCTGGCACCCCCTAAAAACTACTAGTTTCCATTCTAGATCAGAAGGAAGGGAAAATTTCCAATCAAGTGCCAACAATGTCACTTTGCCCAAACTTACAGAAACTTCACTTTGGGTACAGACCTAACATTTCAGTTGGGCAATATCTCAAAGCAACATACCACACATTTTTTATTCAGGGTGGGAGAGTGGTTTGTGGCAGACAAGGAGTTAGGGACCACCGACATGCACTGCTGGGAAAAAACATCCATGACATCTCTGCATAACACTATAATTCTCCAACTTCAACGGGAAAATTTGTTTCATCTGTTCCTGTTAGGGGTCGTCACAGTGGATCATCTGTTTCCATTCTTCCTGTCCTCTGCATCTTGCTCTGCCACACCAACCGCCTGCACGTCCTCTCTCATCACATCCATAAACTTTATCTTAAGCCGTCCTCTTTTCCCGTTACCTGGCATCTCCATCCTTAGCATCCTTTTCCCAATATACCCAGCATCCCTCCTCAGCGCATGTCCTAACCAATGCAATCTCACCTCTCTGGCTTTGTCTCCAAACCATCCAACTTGAGCTGACCATCTAATATACAGATTCCTAATCCTGTCCATCCTCGTCACACCCAATGCAAATCTTAACATCTTTAACTCTGCCACTGCCAGCTCTGATTCCTGCTGTTTTGTCAATGCCACTATCCGCAACCCATACAACATAGCTGGTCTCACTACCCTCTTGTGGGCCTTCCATTTCACTCTTACTGGTACCAGTCTGTCACAAATCACTCCTGACTCTCTTCTTCACCTCTAATCCACACTCACCATTACTCTGAACTGTTGATCCAATTATTTAAATTCATCCACTTTAACCAACTCTACTCCCTGCACCCTCACTACTCCTCTATCCTCCCTCTCATTCACACACACACACACACACACACACACACACACACACACACACACACACACACACACATTCTTAGTCCTGCTCACCCTCATTCTTCTCCTCTATAAAGCACATCTCCACATCTCCAAGGTTTCGTCAACTTGTCCCCTACTCTCATTACAGATCACAACTCCATAGGCAATCATAGTCCATGGGGACTCCTGTCTGATCTAATCTGTCAACCTGTCCATCACCATTGCAAACAAGAAAGGGCTCAGAGCTGATCCTTGATCTAATCCCACCCCCACCTTAAATGCATCCATTACTCCTACTGCAAACCTCACCACTGTCACCACCCTCATACATATCCTATACCACTCTTACATACTTCTCGGCCACTCACAACTTCCTCATACAATACCACAACTCCTCTCACTGCACCTTGTCATATGCTTTCTCTAAGGCCACAAAGACACAATGCAACTCCTTCTGACCTTCTCTATACTCCTCCATCAACATCACCAGAGCAAACATCGCATCTGTAGTGCTCTAAAAGTCTCTGAAGCAGTCCAAATGGACAATATCTATCAAGCAGAGCTGAGAAATATCATATTACAAAGTACTTTTAACAGCTATTCCTGAAAAACCTGACATACTGCCTTTCTTTTAAGAAGACCTGTGATATGGGTTGAAACCTATGGGAAAAAAAATAACAGCAGTCTGCAAACAAAGCCTGTAATAAACTGGCAAAAGGGATGTGATGGAGTGCTAAGAAAATCTAAGGAAGCACTGGAATATGTATTAGAAAAAAAAATAAGTTAACACTAGGAGCACATTTAGACTCTGTCATAGACTGCATGTTACGTAAGACAATTTGCTTTGTTTGCATTTCTTTAGTTTTCTTGTTTGATTGTAGTCAGTGTTTTATTACAGTGTACTGTTATGAACGAAAAGCCACCAGCCAGATGAATAAATCCAATTTAATAGCAAAATAAACTTATACAGCCACAAAACGAACTTAAAAAAACACCAGGAACAAACCACAAATATATGTAAGCGCTTTCGTTTAAAAGGTTTTAAACTTCATCAGACAATAACCTCCATTACATCACTTCCTTTTATAGCCTTCATCAAATTCAAAAAATTGCGCCAAATTTTAAATCAACCACAAGTACAAGATCAAAAGTCCGGTATGCAGTAACCACCAACCGGCTGAAATGATGTTAAAACAGCTCACAATAAGGTTTCAAAAACAGATGACTCCAAAAAGTTTTTGTAATTTATTTTAACGCCACAAACTGAAATACACGTTTTCGTCAACCATATGACTTCATCAGAAAAACACATGGGTAGTATTCCACAGCTTTAAATACTAAAATAATCATTAGACAATTAACTAGTAAATAATGTAATCACTCACGTTTAAAGCAACAAGTTGATGTTTTTAAAAAACTGTGTACATCTAAAATTCATGAATAACTAAATAGTAAAGCAAAGCAACAAAGTTTCTAAAACAAATATTGTACCAACCTCATAGACCAATAAAATTCAATTTTTGTAAATAAATAACTAAAAAATATTTTTCAAAAAATACAATGTTAATATATAAATAATGTAATGAACTTGAAATTTTAAATCAAATTGGAGCATGCTCAGTTGTAAAAAAGTGAAAGATAGAATTTTTAAGTACCAAAAGTCAAGGAATGCATAAATACAATGGATATGGGACTAAATAAATAGAATTGATTATATTAAATACTAGCTTCATATTAAAATTATTTATAAATAAATACATAAATGCATATTATACATTAAATGTATATTAAACATTAATAGAAACACAAACTTACATAATCTCTTAAAAAAATATACTATAATACAATTATATTTTTTAAACTAATTATATTACATTACATTAACTTATTACTCCATACCCTCCTTCATAATCATTATAAAATTCCTAAAATAAATTTTATATTGATCTTTAATTTTATTCCTAGTTAACGCTTTTAATTTAAAAATTGGCCCTATAGTACTTCTTTCGTTTAAACCTGGCCAAGAATCTGCTTGTAACTTTATTTGCCAGATAAGTTCTCTTTCTTCCAAAATTAAATTCCAAGGAGTCTTATCTTTTAGTTCCACTTGATCTATTACCATATAATAAAATTTATGATTATTACATTCATTTATGTTTTGCTAACGCATTATTCATTTTCTTATTCTTTATTGCATATTCATGCTCATAAATTCTCTGTGTGAACATTCTTTCTGTTTTACCTACGTAAAACGAGGTACAGGAATTACACCTCGTTAAGTAAACAACTGCTTTAGATTTACAATTAAATTTCTTTTTCATATAATATTTATTATCACGTATACTAAAACTGTTTCCTTCTTGAATTTTATAGCACCATTTATATGCTCCACATCTATAATTCCCAGTCTTCATCTTCTCCTTTTTATTATTATTATTAGTAAATTTCAATAGATCTTTAAAACATTTCCCTTTTCTATAAACTATTTTGGGAAATTTATTTATATGTTTTTTACACTAAGAATCTTCAATTAAAATTTCCCAATTATTATTAAATACATCCTTCAAAATTTGATAATCTTGTGTAAAAGTAATTACTAAAGCCTTTGAAAATTCTTCGTGTTTATTATTCATATATTTACCAAAAGTATCTAAGCAATCGTTGGTGCTTCTACTATCTAACTTAAGTGTGCTTACATTAATATCATTCTCATGAACTAATTCACTTTTAAGTTTCAAGATTGGCTTAAAATAGCCAATTCTTCTTTTTTGATTAACTTCCAAAATTAGTTTATCTATTAGCCATATCGGGTATTCCTTATTAATAAACATACTTCTTAAATGTTCACATTCTTTTGTAAAATCTGAAAATTTGGTAATAATCCGAGCGGCCCTAAAGTACAGTTTTGTACCTACCATAAATGTAGATGTTCGAGGATCCACATTGCTGCAGTCCTAACTATTGGGTAGTCCGCTGTCCAGTCGGCCTGAATACCAAAGTATATGGCTGACGTCGGTCAGGGCGCATTAGACTGACGTCAGTACGTCAGGGTACTAATGCGCATGACCGACGTCATATCTTCAGTCTTTTCTAGCCCCAGATGTCAGAAGACCCTGAAAAGATAAGGCCAAAACCAAAAACTCCAAACATACCTGCACCAAAAATATGTACAATATATACGAAATTACCAGAATATAACCTCACCTACACAACCACCCCTAAACACAGAGGGGAAGGAGGGAGGGTAAATTGGACTGCAGCAATGTGGATCCTCGAACATCTACATTTATGGTAGGTACAAAACTGTACTATGTTCTTCATTCCACATTGCTGCAGTCCTAACTATTGGGTAGAATCCCAAAGCAGAGGTAAAGGAGGCTGGCAAATCATAAGGAAGCAGGAACTGACAACATGCCTTGCAAAATAGCTGTGGCAAAACCAGCCCTAGACTTAGAGTAGAGAGGAAGGTGATAATGCTTAGAGAAAGTATGCACTGAACTCCAAGTAGCTGCCTCCAAAATATCCGTAGTTGCCACCCCCCTTAGAAATGCTGTTGAAGTGGCAGTAGCCCTAGTGGAATGAGGCCTAATCCCAGCTGGAATCTCCTTGCCATGATGGGAATAACAAAATGCAATGCAAAACCCAATCCACCTAGAAATAGTTTGTTTTGACACAGGCTTGCCCTGCGAACTCAAAGCAAAAGAAACAAACAACTGCTGAGACTGCCTAAAATCCTTAGTCCTGCTCAAATAATAACGCAATTGCCTGTGTACATCTAAAGTGTGCAAAATCTTTTCCCCTTTATTTTGGGGATCTGCATAAAAAGTAGGCAAATGAATAGTTTGGTTTAAAGCCACACTAGAAACCACCTTAGGCATAAAGGAAGGATCAGTACGTAAAGATACCCTATCCTTATGAAAAATCAAAAGGCTCTACCGCCATAAGGGCCTGCAACTCAGAAACCCTTCTTGCAGAAGTAATGGCCAACAAAAAAGCAGTCTTCCATGACAAGTATTTCAATTCAGCAGTAGCCGCAGGCTCAAAAGGTTGTAGAGTAAGTTTCTCCAACACAAAATTGAGATCCCAAGCAGGAGTAGGAGCTCTCATTGGGGGTCTTATATTCTTTGCCCTCTAAGAAATTGCTTGAACAAAGGATGCGAAAACAATGGTGGGTCACAGTCATAGTGAGCTGAAATTGCTGCAGCATGAATCTTAATGGAAGAGAAAGACAAACCTTTGTCCAATAACTCAGTAAGATATTGAAGAGCCACACTCAAATTAGGCTCAGAAATCTCCAAATTGTTTGCTGCACTCCAAAATAAAAATCTCTTCCATTTTTCTGCGTACACTTTCCTTGTACTAGGTCTTCTGGCTTCCATAATCACATTTAAAACTTGTTGAGGAAGTTGAGACCTGCTGTCTTTCAAAACAGAATATGCCAGGCTGTTAGATGAAGAGAGTGAAGCTTGACATTGAGCAGGTGACCGTCCCTCTGAGACAACAGGTGTGGAATCAAGGGTAAAGGCCATGGAGGCTTCCTTACCAGACTCCTCAGTAATGGGTACCAGTGCTGCCGAGGCCAATCTGGAGCTATTAAAATCATCCTTGGCTTGTCTTGTCTGACCTTTAGAAGCACCTTTGGGAGAAGAGGCAGAGGTGGAAAAGCATACACATGAAGATTTTTCCAACTGAAAGAAAGAGCATCCACTTTCCAAGCTGTGTGATGAAACCTCTTTGTGCAAAACTTTGGCAGCTGGTGGTTTAGTGGAGAAGCGAACAGATCTATGTCTGGAGTTCCCCATGACACTGTCAATTTTTGAAATACATGAAGATCCAGTTTCCACTCGTGGGGATCCATGATTTGTCTGCTTAACACATCTGCTAAGGAGTTCTGTGCTCCGGCAGAAACCTTGCCTGAAGAGTTAGTTGCAAGCTGAGCGCAGTCTCCCATAAAATCATTGCTTGCCTGCACAATGGGTAAGAATGTGTTCCCCTTGTTTGTTGATGTACCACATGACAGTTGTGTTGTCTGTTAGAATCAACACCTGCCCTGGAAGAAGTAATTCCTTGAAAGCCATTAATGCAAACTGGACTGCTAACATCTCTTTCATGTTGATATATAGATGCTGTAGTCTGGCAGGCCACTTGTCTTGTATCCACTTTCCATTTAGATGAGCTCCCCAAGCAATGTCTGAGGCATCTGTCGTTAGAATCTGACTCGCCTCTGGCGGGTCACAGAGAGTCCCTTGTTTAGGTGACATTCCTGAGCCCACCACAAAAATTCCTTTTGAATGCAAGGTATTATTTGAATGACAGTGTCCAAATCCTGGCAGTGCTGTGTCCATACATTTTGAGATACCATTGCAGCTTCCTCATATGCAGTTTGGCATTGGGAAGCACCAGAATACAAGATGCCATGAACCCTAAGGCTTGAAGGACTGTCCTTGCAGTCAGCCCGGACTGAAGAGATAGTTGATGGAAGTAACTGGAAAGATTCTTTTGTTTGTCCGGGGTTAAAAAGGCCATCTGGGCTGCTGTATTCAGTCTCACACCCAGAAAGCACATGTCTTGAGAGGGTACTAGACTGGACTTTATTTCGTTCACAGAATACCCTAGGCATCTTAGCACTGCTATGACATATTCCAAATGCTGTAGAAGGTCTTCCTTTTCTTGAGCCAGAATCAGGCAGTCGTCCAAGTAAGGATAGATTTGAATTCCTTTTAGCCTGAAGTAAGCTATCACTGGAGCCAGAACCTTTGTGAATACTCTGGGCAGTAGATAAGCCAAAGGGCAATGCAGAGAACTGATAATGAGAATTTCCAGCTCGAAACGCAGATACTTCCTGCAACTTAGTCTTATAGGCACATGAAGGTAAGCTTCCTTGAGATCTAAAGTTACCATCCAGTGATCTTTGCCCAGCAGAGGTAAAAGCTGTTGCAACGTCAACATTTTGAACTTGGGAATGTCCAGATAAGTGTTGAGGATAGATAAATCCAAAATTGGTCTCCACGTGTTCCCCTTCTTTGGTACTAGGAACAGGCGAGAATAAAATCCTAGGCCCCTTTCTGGCACAGGAACTGGCTGAATGGCCCCTATTTGGAGCAACAGAGAAATTTGCTTGTGAGCCTCTGTTCTTTGTAGAGGAGGAATGTCTGGCATGCCTTTGAAAGGAGGCAAGGTATGGAAATAAAACCTGTAACCGTGGTGAATGATATCCAGAACCCATCTGTCTTGGGTAATTAAATCCCAATTTTCTTTGAAAAGAGACAGCCTTCCTCCCAAAGGTGCTGCCAGGCGAGAATGAACTGGCAGCTGAAAAGGCAGGTCATTGGGTCTGCTTACGAAAGGACTGACCCCTGCCCTCACCAGAAGTCTGAGCAGGGGAACTCCCTGTCCTAGGCCTAAAAGAACCTTGAGCTCTGCCCCTACCACGTCTAGACCTACCCCTAGACTGGGAATCATAAGCAGGATAAGTCCATCTCTTAGTAGGCCAATTTCTACTAAACTTCGGAGGCTGCACCTGCAAAAAATCCTTAACAGTTTGCATAGACTTAGCCTTGTCCTCCATTTTCTTTAAAACTGCTTCCACAGGCGAACCAAACAACACATCAGACTGTAAAGGAGCATCCAAAATCCTTGTTTTAACATGCTCAGCTAAATTCTGATCTCTCAACCAGGCGTGCCTACGAAGAACAGAACCAGTGGCAGCCACCCTCGAGGAGGCCTGCACAGCATCAAAACCACACTGCAAGGAATGTTTACCCACCTGTTCAGACACATGAACTAAATCCTGCAACTCTTTACACTCAATACCTTCCGCCAGAGCATCCACCTTAGATTTCAATTGTGAAAGGAGATAATTCTGATATTTTAACATGTGAAACTGACAATTCAACGCCCTCATGGCTAAAGTGGAAGAAGTATACACTTTCTTTCCCCATCTATCCAAAGCCCTTGACTCTTTATCAGGAGGGACAGGATTTTTAACAACAGAGGCCTTCACACCTTTAGGCCCCTGAGAGACAGTTTCCGGGTCTGCCCTAGGACTCTTAAAAAGATACTTATGAGCTTCAGGTACCCTATAGTACCTATCCGGTTTAACTGGGGCAGGAGGCAAAGAATCAGGATTCAGGGAAGCCTCTGCAAAAACATCTTCCACCACATTCAGAACAGGAGGTATAGCTAAAGGCCTATGCTGGGGTAAAACAAGAATTCCCTAAGCCTCTTCCTGGAATCAGAGAAATCTTGACCTTCCCATTTAAAATGCTCCCTCATGGAATGCAGAGTCTCTGAAAATGAAAAATCCTCAGGAGGAGAAGCTGAAGGAGTAGAATCATCCACATCAGAATCAGAATAAGGAGGATACTCCTGCAAGTCTTCAGCCGAAGACTCAGAAGCCTCCAAACATTGCTCAAAACTCTCAAACTCAGGTTCCACCCTAGGCCTCTTATCAGGAGGGGGCATAGAACCTCTAATCATAGTAATCAAATCCTCTGCCATTTTAAGCATATGTTTCTTAGGCAAAGACCCTCAAGCACTAGGAGAAACTCCCACTGAAGCTAAACTTGGCCTGCCTCTCAAAGAAGCCTTGGAAACAGAAGGGGAGGCTCTAACCACCTTAGGAAGAGAGGGAAGAACAGCCACCTGAGAAGCCCCCTCAGCCTGGCCTACTTCCTGAGAGGATACATCCTGTAACAGTAAAGTCTCTCCCTGAGACTCCAAAGAAACTCCTGGCAGAACCTCCGGCTCCACTGAGCCTTCTAAAGAACCGACGTCTGGGACTGTCGGTTCTTCCACTCTAGGCTTTGCTGCTTTGTCCTTGCGCTTTTTGGCCGAAGCGGTCGTCGGAGCATCCGACGGCATTTTATAATTACAATGCTTCCCAAAAACTAACCTGGCACAGTCTAACCTTCTCTTAATAGTGCGTTTGTTAAATCTAGCACAAGAGCGGCATCCAACAACGTCGTGCTCAGGCCCTAAACAAGGTATACACAAAGTATGGCAATCCCTATGAGGTATCTGTTTCCCACAAGAAATACAGTTATTCACTTTTTCTGACATCCGGTTAAATACTGAGGCAAGAAAAAAACAAAATATTCCCCAACGGGGTACTTAGCCAACTTTGATTCGGTCTGAAACTCTGACTTCAGAAACTTTCAGAACGCCAACCTGCACTCGCAAAATTGCTTCTGCATCGGACCATGCGGCAAAAAAGACTGAAGATATGACGTCGGTCATGCGCATTAGTACCCTGACGTACTGACGTCAGTCTAATGCGCCCTGACCGACGTCAGCCATATACTTTGGTATTCGGGCCGACTGGACAGCGGACTACCCAATAGTTAGGACTGCAGCAATGTGGAATGAAGAACATCTAACTGGCCTTTAATTACAAATTTTTTCTGATGTTCGGGATGTGCACTAGTATAATGAAGGAAGCCATTGGAGTAAGTTTTTTTCCTATAAATTAAAGAAATATAAGCTTTAGCTTCATAATCTTTAACCAAATTAATATCCAAGTAACTGATTTCATCTAAATTAATATTCCATGTAAATTTAAAAAAGTTTGTGGTTCCATTAATATAATTTAAAAATTCATTTAAAATATCACTGTTTTCCTTCCAAATTAGGCAAATATCATCTTGAAACCGGTGATATGATCTAATATAATTATAATATTTGCTATTAAATATGAATTTCCGTTCCCAAAACATCATGACTAAATTTGCATAAGGTCCCCCACACGGTGACCCCATGGCTATTCCTTTTCTTTGAATATAATATTGACTATAAAACTTAATATAATTATTATTTAATACAATTTCAATAAGTTCAATTAAAAGGTTATTCAAATCTTGTTTAAAAGAAAATTCAAATAAAATTTCACTAATCCATTGAAGCCCAACATTTTTGGGAATTACTGTGTATAAATCGCACACGTCTATTGTAACTAAAACATCCTTGGCATCGAACACCGTTTGATTAATATGTTCCAAGAATGTCCAGGAATCTTTACAAATATATTCCTCTTTCATTATTACTTTTTTAAATTCATAATCAACATATTTAGCGCATGCTGATGTGATGGAATCCCTCCCATCTACTAGGGTTTTTGCTTAAGTGTTTCATGCCCATTTTCATTAAGAAAAATGCCAGTCTCCCAAATCATGTTCTCCATTTTTTGTCCTTCGGTCTGGCTCCTTGAAACCCCGCTGTTTGTTGATTAGCATGAGGGGCTTTATTTTTGAGCCTTTCCGAACGTCTTAATTCGGGATATTCATCGTTGTATGCAAAGTCATTTTGTAAATTCCCATTATATTGGCCTTCTCCTGCAGGGTCAGATCTATAAAGGTGGTTCGAACCATAAGTATTAATCTTCTTATTTTGACCTCCTGGGGGCCTTGGATAGGCTATCCCATTGGCATATTGATTAATGTCTCTTTCAATTTTTTCTGTTTTACCATTCTTTAATTTGGTAATATATTGATCGATGCTATTGTAGATCCTAATCATATCATACTGAACAGTTTAGAATGAACCATCTGTTCTGATTGTTTTATCAAGTTCATCAAGTTCTAATATCAATTTATCAATTTTTATTTGATTATACTTAATTAACATGTTAAGAAGATCCTTTCCACATCGATCGATTTTAAGAATATAATAATTGCCTTAAACAACTAGCTGATAAAAAAATATGCCATTCTAATTTGATACAGTGTGTGTGAATCTACATGGTATAAAATCTGATATGCTTTGCCAGGTATGGCCTTCACCATTCATCTCTTGGTTTCCCCATACTGGCTAAAACATTTACTAATCATAATACTGCTTTTTTTGGCAGAGTTACCTAACAGACACCCCAACACAGAAATTTCCATATCAAGATAACACTGCTGAATGCCAGGAGTCTAAATAACAAACTCAATCTCTGAACTTGAAGCCTTGCTTTCCCTCAAAGATAACATTTGTGTAGTTACAGAAACCTAGTTCCAGTGAAGTTACAGCACTCTCTACATTCCAGGGTACAATGTCTATCATGCACTCAGATCAACCTTTGACGGAAAGGGAGTGTCTAAAAGTATTAGTAACCACACGTCTCTCTCTACTGATTCTGCACGATACATATCTGAACTGATTTGAGTTACTGTTACACTCAGCAAAATTAACTGATATACTCAACAACAGAACCCTACCTATGACCATTTCAGAGCATGCATTACACCTTAACCAATTATAAAAGATAAACAATGAACCAAATATCTTTTTTAAAGATGATTTCAAAAATCTGCACTTAAACTAGCAAACTTTCTATCAGCAACAAATATTCCCAGAGATTTCTGGAGTTCATACCTGTCAACAAACTTGACCAAATTGTCCCCAAGCCAGAAGAGGTGTCAGTCTTCTTGATCTTGTCCCAACAAATGTTTCCCCCAATTGTATCATCCCACTTGTTATCCATCTCTAGTCAAATAAGACAATCTTTCCTTGACCTTCTCTCTGAAAACCTGTTTGCAGCCCTTAATATAATTACTATGTATTGGTCTTACTGATAATCATGAATGGTATTAACTTTCCAGCAAACCTTGTACCCAAGGCTGCTGCAAATTCTTCTGAATTTTCCTTCCTGTTGGATAAATTTATTGAGGCATCTGTACAAGTCTGATGTAAACATAATGACAAGATTAAACCCATATGCTGGAACTACCACATCAATAACCCATATAAGAAAAAAAATAAATATCTTGCCCATCTCCAAACGTTGCCCACTTTCTTGTTATAAAAGGGATTTAAAACTGCTGAGTAAATTTCTCAAATTTGCCATTAGGTTATGGGAGACCAACAATTAATTTAAGGTAAGTAAATTAAAAGACAACCTTAAGGCCTTCTTTGGCTATATTAGGAAGCTTAAAAATAACCAACATTCTGTACTGAACTTATCTCACGTGGTACTACCTTCCCTGACCCCAAAGACATTGCTAATATTTTTGCAGAAATATCCTCTTTGCATTTCACCCCACAAAGGCTCACATGTGTCACTCCTCATTCCCCCTTGCACATCACTTCCTGAAATCATTTTGGAGAAGACCTTTAGACACTTTCCAAAATTAAAAGTACAAGTTCCATGCATCTTGCCAAAATCCATGGATGTCTGCCAAGAAGAGCTAAGTACCACTTAGAAAACTCTCTCCATCAACTCTTCAGCCCATTTCTCTCTCCACTGGTTACATCCCTAAAGTTTGAACAGCAGCTGTTACAGTGCCCTTCCATAAAGATGATCTTTCTACTGACCCTGGAAATTACAGGCTTGTTAATTTCACTAGTATTGTCTGCATCGCTATGGAACATATTATAAAGTCAACTAATAAACAAACATTTAGGTGACCTTATATCCTTGGAAACACACCAGTTTGCCTTTTAAAATGGACGCTCTTACTTGGTTGAGTTTTTCTGAAAGGATTATTGAGGCTGCTGATAACAGGCATACTGTCCATACCACTAACCTGACCCTTGCCAAGGCCTTCAATACTATCCCTCATGCTGAGACTACTGACAAACTCTCCCAACGCACCATTAACCCAAGTACTGTTTGTTGGATAGATAACTGGCTATTTGACAGAACCCATGCTGTTAAGGTCAGTGGTATTTGCTCTAAACAGAAAAGCTTCACCCATATGTTCCACAAGACTCTGTCCCAGCTCCCCTCCTCCCATTTTTTTCCTACGTAATTTGCTCCTACCCTTTTCTAAAGATCCTAATTCCAGTTGTTTTACCTCTGTTCCTATCTTTGCTGCTTCTACTAAAGTTGGTTTAGACTTTAATTTACATTTTCTAGTAATTGCTTGTTTGTCAGCCATCATAATTAGACTCAGCAAAGTCTTACTATGTCTAGGTAATTCCTATTCTGTATCATAGCTCAAAAAAATTATTCCCTTAGTTACACGTGCTTGCTCACCCAGTATCTCTGCCAGACCAGTCTGCAGGGAATCTTTAAAGTCTGACAACTCATTATACTCCCAGAACATATGTTCACAGTTACCTCTTCCTTCCCCATCACACCTCCAACATTTGTCATCTACCAGAGGGAATTTTTTTCTGTAATCTACTTGGGGTATAAAAATACCTATGTAAATACTTCCAAGTAAAGATTCTAAACCTTCTAACTTTGTTGCATATTTGGGAGACATACAGATATCCCCCATTGTTTCTTTGTGAATTGCTTATCCAATCTCTCTTCCCAATCCCTTTTAACCTCCTCTGATTGATTCTTATAGTTATCATGCAATACTTTATATGCTCTACTAATTATTCCTTTCTTAACAGCAACTTCTGTTCTAGATTCAACTGAAAACTCTACCAGTGGCGGTCTTTTGTTTAAGATCCCCTATTTCTTTCTCTTTGCCTATACTCTTCTCAATTCTTGATAGAGAAGGCAATTTCTAACCTTCAGTCCAAATAAGTTCTTGGCATCTTCCTATTCTATTACCTTTTCCTCTCTAGTTATTTGATTCCACTACCTTGGTTCCTTTGCCAGTTTTCTCCAATAAATTCCAGGCCCCTCTTGCCTATCATCTATATCCCTATTTGCAGTCATCCTTATCGGCAGAATCTCCTTTCTCCATTCCCATGTTGGCTTAGTTGTTAGAATACTTTCTGCTACTTTATGAATACAACATTCGGTATGATTATTGTTGTTCTTCTTAATGGTCTGCCTCCAAAATCCCAGTCTCTCCTGGTTTCTTGAGTTTCCTCCGTTTCATCATCATCATCTCTTTTCACTTTGAATTACAGTTTTCTGCTTGTACTATGTATATGAGCCTTAACTGTGGTGTATTGAAATACCCCTTCAAATCGGGTAATCCACTCTCTTCTACTGGAAGAATTAACTTACCTCACTTGACTCTTGCCATTTTCCCTCCCAGATAAAATTCTTCAGTTCTTTATTAATTGCTATCCACAATTTCTCCTCTGGTTGATAAAAACATGCCTGACCTATCTATAAGACTAATGGGACTAAAACATTTTAACTGCTTGTATCTTACTATCAATATCCATATAACAGAGCTTCCATTTTCTCAGTTTTTGTATTATATTTTGTTTAGTCTCTTCTCACATATACTTAGCTCCCACACCGGAATCATTTTGAATCCATACTCCTAAATACTTCATTTCATCATGTACCAGTAAGTATGGATATTGCTGAACCAATTCATATGTGGGTATACAGTTTACTGTTATTGTCTTTGTTTTAGCTTCATTAATTAATTTTGCATCCCGAAAAGATCTGAAACTGTCATAACACTGTAATGTCCTTTTCTGGTTTTGTCAGTATAAAATCATGTCATCTAACAACAGAGCCAACTTTTCTTGACTACCATACCAATTATATCCTTGAATTTCTGAGTCCTTTATTTTCTTTGCCAATGGTTCTAAATATAATGCAAATAACAAAGGGGAGACAGGACACCCCTGCCTCTTTCCTCTGCTCAAGTAGAGATTATCAGAGAGGCCCCCACCCACTTTAATGTTTGCCTCCAATCCTCATATATCCTCCTAATCAACCTTATAATGTTATCAGGGAATGAAAATGTTTCCATTGCTCTGCTCATAAAGTCACAGCTTACCCTGTCAAATGCTTTCTCTGCATCAAGACCCACCAACAATAGTGGTATTTTCTTACATTCTGCTTTCCTCTGGATCATCAGTGTTCTGTTAATGTTGTCAAATGTTTGGCTCTTTGTCTGTTCA
Organism: Protopterus annectens; assembly: GCF_019279795.1. Taxonomy (NCBI): domain Eukaryota; kingdom Metazoa; phylum Chordata; order Ceratodontiformes; family Protopteridae; genus Protopterus; species Protopterus annectens. Next base: position 978,148,506 of record NC_056744.1, read on the forward strand.
AAGCAATTTGCCACTTTAGTCCTCTACATTCTAATACACTGTTGAAACTGTTAAAATATGAACTTCCATCAACATCTTCAAATACAATAAAGAAGAATTTTCTAAAACCAGAACAAAAATACTACATTTGGCCAGTGCATTAGTATAATCTTTGTTTTTAATTGCATTATTATGTGCAGAAATCCTCTGCTTCAACATTCTAGTAGTTTTACCTATATAGAAATGGTCACAATTACAACAGCTAGCCAAACGAACAATACCTTCAGATTTACAATCATATCTTTTAAAATAAACACTATGAGTAGCACTAATAAATCTACACTGTTTAGAGTTCATACAAGGGAATGTGCCAACTTGATTTACACTAATGCTAAAGTTATGTATACTTTGTCTCTCCAGCAATTCTTTTATGGTACAACTTCTTTTGGATACAAATTTGGGATGACCGCCTATTACTTTAACTGAATCAAGATTGCCAAGTATAACTATCCAGTTATATCCCTCTACTTTTTTAATCTCACTATAATCCAAACTCATTGGTATAGGGAATGTACTGTTCACAAAAAGGTTCTTTTATTATATGACCCATCTTCTGGAATAAATCCACTAATTAAAATAGGGAGAATTTTAATAAGTCTAACTCAAATAACTCCCTCACCAATGAACTCCAGTTTACCAAATGGGTACCCCTAGCAATAAACATACTAAGTCTTATGGCTTGTCCTCTAAAGATGCTGAATTTCATAAAATTGGGGTGCTAACTACAAAAATGTACATAAGTATTGGTAAAAGTCTTCTTTCTCTATAGACTACTATCAAAGTGCTTGTTTTCAACAGCAGCTCTAATATTAACATCTAAGACGTTAACACTTTTACCTAGACCACCCATTTCCAAAGACAGCTAACCAATACTTTGGTTTATCTCCATTGCAAACAAATTAAAAAGTTTTACACTGCCTGTCCATATAAAAAATAAATCATCCATGTATCTTTTGTACAATGTCACATGCTTAAAAAGGGGTAAAGTGACCATCACAATACATTCCCACCAACACATCACCAAATTGGCAAAAGTTGTGACCACCATGGCCTCCTTGACTACACATGATTTTTGTTAAGTACTCCGTTCAAATAAAAATAAGTTGTTAGTACTATGTCTAATAACAGGCAAACTGTATTAATTTTTTTGATGTTATCAAAATCAGTAAACTGGCTTAAAAAACCCTTGCATAATCAACACCAATATTCTGGTCAACAGATGTATACAAAGAAGCAACATCCACTATCCCCAATAATTTTTAATTCTTCGATAAACATTTCCATTTGTGCCTTTTCCTAATTTCCATATTTCTCTGCTTTAAACAGATTTTCATAGAATTTCTGAAATATTTCTAATACCTTTATAGGATCTGTTGTTACCTTTCTTGTTATAGGCTCCACAAGCTTGGTGACAGCCCTTTCTACTTTCTGTTGCTTGAGTCATCATGCTAAACATTTTTGTGCTCTTGAGTTATTATCAAAAAAACAGTTGCTTAACAGCAATCTTTCTGAACTCATACATATTATCAAGGTAATCCCTTAATTTCTGTTTAACATTCTGCAGTTGCTCCTCTTCTTGTTCAGTGAGATTTCCCCCTATTTTGCAATACTTTAACATTTGTCAGTCCCTCTAAATAATGCTTGTTACTTCTTAACCATATCTCCCTTTCTTTTATTTCCCCCCTATTTTTAAACCCACTTTAATTTTATCCCACTCCCTAGCTATATTTCCAGAAGAAATTTCTATTTTCTCTAATACCTCCTGAATAATTTCCACTACCCATTCCTTAAATTCCTCTCTTTTCAACAGACAGATGGGAAAGTGCCAGTGTCTCACTTTAATTTAATTACCTTGTGTTGTTATTTAGTTATTATTGGCACATGATCTGAAATAGTTAGTGGGTACATATCAAGACCTTCAGTTAAATGCACATGTTCCTGTGAAATGTAAATGCCTAGCCCAGTTTTTATATCTTGGGGAATAACATGTAAATTCAATCTGAAGTCCTAGTACTGCAGTGCCTACATTTCTAAAAAACTGAACAAGGAGAGAGAGTGGGAGAGAAAGGAAAAAAAAACAATGGCATCTGTTTACTTCAGTATCCCCATTACACTTGAAAATAACTGAAAAAACTTTACTTTATAGCATGCAGATTATATCATACATTATAAAAATATTACTGTTAAAAACAAAATTATGTTTTACTTACAGTTAACTCTCTCCCTCCTCTTTCTCTCTTCTAAGTGTTCCTCCAAACATTAATGACATGAAGTAGGGCATATGCTTTAGAGTCTCCTACAAGTTTAACAAAGTCAAAAAAGTCCAATATTTCCAGGTTTTCCTGTTCTGTTATGTTTCACAAATATAATTAATGCTTTGTAATCCCACATTTATCTGTCAACTTCCAAGTTGCTGGTTTTATTCCTGTTTACCTCCATCTCCCATATCCAGTCTCTGCTTCATTTCCAGTATAATCTTAGGTCTTCTAGTCAATTTGTGCTTTTGTTTATGTCTCTCAAGCAATCATTTTCCATTGAAACATTGGAAAAGGTTTCACTTACACAGTCTCTCTGTGGTCTTATTTCCAGAAGAACAAGCAGCAGCTTTCAGCTTTCACAGCTTTTTTTGGACAATCTTTTGTATTTTCTTCTTAGCATGTTCTGCATCAAAAAAGATTTTGTCCCTCCAGGAAAGAATATTCTGACAGCAGTTTGAATCTCATGCCTGCTTCTCCACATTCCCTGATTAGTGGAATAAATTTACTCCTCTTCTGCCTGGTGTGCAGTGAGTAATCATTTTCCACAAACACTCTGCTGTCTCCCACTTTTAGTACTTTATCCTTCTGCTCCAGTTTTGTCAGAATCAACCCCTTCTGTTGGCAGGATTGCATCTTCACTATTAAAGGTCCAGTTTGTTTTCTCATGGCGAGGTTTGGAGCATACACACAATGAACCCTGTCAATTAACAATTCCTGCTGAGAAATACCACTCCAGTTGCTTATTTATGCTTTCAAAAAATTAATACAGTCTGTTCTTTCTAGCTTTTCTGGAACAGCAAAAAATCTCAGGTTTTCCCTACATACTCTATCTTCGAATTCTACTAATTTTTGAAACATCTCTTCTTGAGCAGTCTCATAATCAGCCAGCCTTTTCTTCATTTCGACCTCTGATTTTCCCAGTTCTATCACCTCATCTGAACATCTATTTAAAGCTTCTTCCATTTTTTCCAGCCTTTTGTTGTTTGAGTTGATATACTCCATCAGTATTCTGTTTATTAAGTCAGCCCTGAGTATACTTGGGTTATTCTTTCCTCTAGGTTACGGGAAGTCATGTCTTGCACCAAAGCTGGAGCTTGCACTGCTTTTTGCTGAACAGCTGTGGAATTCTTCTTGCCAGTCAGTGTTTTTCCTCACCTTTTGAGATTGATTTTCTTTCAGGTTCTCTGAATTTCTTTTTTGCTGGCATCCAGGCAGTGTACTTACTAGCCAGTTACTGAAATTTACCAAAAATACAAGTTCACTGTCTCTCTCTTCTGAGTATCTGTGTTCACACTGGGGGAGCTGAAATTAAGCTGTTACTCAATGTGTAGCCATCTTGGAAGTCCTCTGAATCAGAAGTCTGATATATACCCATCCTGCATCTTCCTGTTCAGTTTCAGAATCTTGAATCTCTTTAGGAAAAGAGGAATCTCTCTTTCTTTTACCAGAAACTACTTTACAAGAAGATCAAAAGCCTGAATTAAACCATGAGCCAGACCCATTAAACTGCTCCTATCCAAAGAAACCGGAGTAGATAGATGGTTGGTTTTCTGCTTCTTTTCGACAGGAAAAATGGGACCAACCTTTTACTAATGGCAGCAGCTGCTTTCTCAGGGATAAGTACAACATTCTGACACAAGAGGGAAAGCTTTCTATGTTCCCTCTCCCATGACTGACAAGAGTGGTTCTCCCTTGTCCAGTGAGGGGACCCCAACCACCACAGGAGGTATGGCTAACCCCCGGTCCATAGGGGTTATAGATGCTACAACAGACAGATCAGGGGTAAAAGATGAGTGGTTTGAGGTACAACATATGGCCACAGCAGTCGTCCACCAGCAGCTAAGGCACATTTCTAGTCTGCTGTGGTGGCAAAGGCTGTTTGCTTAATTTTTTCTTTTTGTGGCTGGAAGAAGGATCAACAGTGGGACTGGTAGTCTGTTTCATGGTCATGCTAAAAGTAGTGCCTCTTTCCGGGGGGGGGGGGGGGCATCCAGAAATTGCCGGTAAACACTACCTAAAAAACACTGTAAAAAGCACTTTAAAACACTATGCCATCCCCATGAAAAATAAACATCATTTCTACACATAAAAAAAAATTGCAGTTACTTTATACAACTTTTAAACAGATGGGAAAAAACAGTGCTCCTTTTAAAAGTATGTTAGTGTCTGAAGACAGACCATTAAAACAAAACACTCCTACCTTTAAACTAACTTTCCTGAAGAGGAGAGGAATAAAACATCAACAAAATTAAGAAACTAGAAAGCTTTTCCCCACTGGGAACATATCTGCCCAGCAAAGGAAGGCACAAGCTGATCGTTGATCCTCAAAAGCCTCAGAGGAACATACTCTTTTGAGGCAGTAAAGCTCTAGAGGGCTTTGTGCCCAAATTTATTACTCAGCTCAGCTTGAAATGCTTCTCAGTTTGGGCAAGTGGAAGGTGTCCTGAAGCTTTAAATGCTGAATGGCTGTTATATCCTGGGCAGGTTATAACCCATACAGCTAAGGCTACTGCAGCAGTGATAAATATGATGAACATTTTCAGGAACTTACAAGAACCAACAACACATTGACTGGTACAGAAATATTCTTTTTCATTCCATTTGTGTAACTTCCAGCTTGAAAAGACAAGCTATGTTGTGATTGCATTTTTGCACTGGTTTATTGTACTACCCTCATTTGAGCTGAAGTAATGTTACCTACCGCCACATGGAACATCTAACACAA
>NC_056744.1:978158527-978226027 GCF_019279795.1 Protopterus annectens
AAAAGAAACAAATATAATGTTTTTACAGGAAGTTAAGACCCTCCCCACCTTATCTCTAAATATACCTGCACTGAGACTTCACAAAAGTAACGATAAGGTAAAACTCCATTATTCCATTAACACAATCTCAGCTCACTTCTATCCAACAAAAATGTGGCTTCAGCATGCCAATATGACATGGGAAAAACACTTTGACAGGCATATTCTTTGACACACTAGGGGGACTTCATATCTATGAAATAAATAATTAACATATAGACATCAATTTCAGAATCTGGTAATAACTTCCATTAAGTACAGTGAGAGTGACTCAACAGTCTGTTTAGCAGTCTAATGAATCTTGAACATTTAGTAGATTCTGGGTAACACTAATATGCCCACACGGGTCTATATTACCATATCGAATGGTAAAAATCTTGAACGCTGATATTAGCTAAAACATAGGAAAACAAACCTGCTATTGTGGGGGGGCTATGCCCCCCCACACCCCCCGCAAAGTATATATTCCTACTCCAAGGTGACACTACAATGAGGAAAGGGCAAATATTCCAATCCTCACTGTAACACGACCCCAAAAAAAGTTTGTTTACCTGCGTTTTCGCTAATATCAGCTTTCAAGATTATTACCATTTGATATGGTAATATAGACCCTGCTCACACAGAGGTACAACTGAAGCTGAAAGCAGCATCTGAATTAGAGCTTTCTGGCAGCAAATCCAAAATATTATTGTCAGGCAGATTCAGACTCTGAACTTTACTTCAAAATGTTTCCTGATCAATATTGCAATTATTCTTCTCCAAGAATGCAATATACTATTCTAATCCTGTAAAACAGCTTCCTTAGGAACTTCCTTACAAGTGTCTGGTAATTTATAATCATGTCTATAAATTTTCTGTTTATCTTATTATCCACAGCATATAATCTTGATTCTGCCATCTCAAAAAAAAAAAAAAACAGCTGCTCACATCTTGTTTTGTATGCATCTTCACAAATTCTAACCTTCAGTGGAACTTATATCTACCAAAACAGAACTTATATCTGCTGTCTTGTCTACAGCCTTTAAAACATGAAGGCTCTTTGGGCCTGTACCATAATAATGCTTTTATCTGATATAGTTCTTTTTCAATAAATCAAGCACATTAGCTTGACTCTCTATCCGAAGTAAGGAAAAAAATTATTGAGTATAGATTTCAATCATCTTCCCATTGTCAGCTGAGACAGTGATAACCTTATGCTTGTAGTGAGTATCTATAAATGATTAATAACAACCAGATTTTTAATATTGAAATTTTTTCAGGTTTTTAATGGTTTAAACAGTCCTTTTTTTAGCCCATTAAAAATAAGATACACAGATTAACTTTTTGTGGTGAATTTATGAGGGTAATAATTAGCAGTTTCTTTAGGTAATAAGTAGCTGTAAGAAGAATTTGAATATTGACATTTTACCAAGTTTTAATATTTTGTACAGTTCTTTCTAATTGCCAATTACAATGATGCCAGCATGGATTTGAGGTAGTATTTTAAATTCAACCTTGTTAGAAAAACAACACATTCTGATTGAAAACTGAAGACCATTATCAAAAATAAACAAGTAAGTAACTTTGGAATACCACATCTCAAAAACTACTTAATCTGGAAAACTAATACTAGTAAGACTAGCTGCATCTTTCAGCTCTAAGGCTTAAAGATAGTTACAGTGATAGTTTATGCCACACAGAAAGTAATTATCTCTGTACTGAGACCATTCAACTTCTATTTTACAGCATGGAAGTCCTACAATATCAGGGTAATCATATCTTCACTTGTTTTTTGTTTATGAGCAAATCTACAGATGTCAAAGCTAAGACTAAGTTTCTTTTTCTGTTCTGATATTCTGATCCAAAATAAAACATATCTTGCTTTTTCTTTAAGTTTTGTAGGCATTGCTTCTATCACAGGACCCGAAATAATCACTTTAAATATCTTCAACAATATTCTGTATACACAAGAATGTCCATCTCTAGATGGAAAACAGAAATGGAATTCTTAGGTAGTACTGACATTTACTGGCCAGCCATTTGTGATAACTTCCTTAAACAGTTGCATTTGTTTGCTTGATTTAGTACATCTATTAATATCATTTAATTTAGTAGCTGCTAGCTGTAGAATAATGGGACAAACTAAATCGCATTCCAGAAGATCCAACAAGAACCAGCATTTCTTTTTCCATCTGTGCATGTTTTTTTTCTGCTAAGGCTCTAGACCAAAATTCAACTAGTCTGCCTTCTAATAACAATGCAGTCATTGCAAACTACTACCCACTTGAAAAATCAAAGGCTGGGAAACACCATAAAACTTCATATTTAGAGCATCTAAGATGAGTGTTTTTAACAATTCATACTTTCCATTTCTATAATACAACTATGCTGTCTAACAAGTTAGGTATAAACTCTGAGAAATACTCAACCTTTTCAGGGAACAGTACAAGAGTTGATTTGTCTTGCGATTTCTGCATACTGATTACAACAATGACCTACTAAACATTTGGCTTTAAAACTTCCATAGTCAGTATAGGTTGCATTTTAAGGCTTGTGACTCATATCTGGCATCTGCTCTTCTGGAGTTTCATACCTTTATACCTCAGCCTATGTAATGGCTTAATGCCAATCATGCTCCTGTCTAGCAGAAACCCTCCCAGACAAGCCAACTGTCCATAATGTTAACTAGTATATTACACTTTCTTTTATATCAGCAAATGATTTCTGGAGAACTTCTGGTGCTTAAAAAATTCTAAAAAGTCAATCTGAAAAAAATTGTGTCTGCCCAAAAGATCTTAAAAATCCAAAGATTAGAGCTAATTTCATCCAGCTTACTGAGCCAAAAACCTTGATTTGCATCTGATCCAAAAAAGTATGTAGACTGGACAAGCTGAGGAAAAATTATTCAATAGTATAAAATGGAAAAATTATTCAATAGTATAAAATGGATACTTTCCCTTTTAACCCCTCTGTTCAGATCTTCAGTCTATGCATATTATTAGCTTTATCTCAGTTTCTGAACTCAGTTATATAAGCATTTATTGTTTCTGGTGCCTCTGGAGTTCTAGTTAAAAAAGATCAAGGAAGATGTTTCTTTGGTTCACAGTATGCTTGAAATCTTTATTTAATTCTTCACAACTGAGGTTAAAAGTTTAAATACCTTTGCAGCTTCCTCACAAGGAATATTAAACATTGGCATTTTCTGTACTGATGCGTACAGTGCCAGATGTGCACATGACTGAGATTTATTTATTATTTATTTACTTTACATTTGTTGACCAGGATTGTCCGACTGAGCTGAAGAGGCCTTTTTCAGCGGAGAGCCGGGGAGAAAAGCTCCAACATATTATACAATTTTCATTATAAATTAGCATTAAACAGCAATGTTACAGGATTATTACAAGGCATTAAGTAGCAATACAATGTTATACACTGTAAATAATCAGGAGTATAGCATAAGTATTTCAAGAAGTATAAAAAGAAATATGTCATTAAGATGAGTAAAGTTTTTGGAGTAAGTGGCTACAAAAACCCAGTTTTATCATAATGTAGTTGCATGAAGGCAAGACAATTACAGTAGATTAATAGATTTTAGAAAACAGTAGAAAGAGTAGTCATGGAAGATCAGAGAGAGCTAGTGAGAAGAGTGGGTTAAGGGCAGAAAGCAGATTAAGGTATGAGAAGTAGGGGATGTTAAGGAGGGAGAGTGCAGTGGCAGGACCAGTAACTTTTAAAGTGCTCTTTGGTGGCTGTCTTAAATTGTTTAGGATGTATAAGGGCCCTGATTTCTAGTGGGAGCCTTTTCCAGGCAATAGTGGGGTGATAACTGTACTTGTTGCATCCAAATTTAAACTTGGGTTGGTAGATTTGTAGTAGGTCTTGGTTAGAGCTTCAGAGAGGTCTGGAGGGAGAATAATGGGAGATGAGAGGGGATAGTGTTGGGCAGTAGGAAGGCTGGTATAGGATAGAATGGATGATCTGGAGAAGAAGCTGGTGGGGTAATTCAAGCCAGTTTAGGTGTTTTAGAGAGAGACAGTGATGGGATTTGTAGGTTTGTTGGGCAGCAAATCTAGCTACCTTGTTGTAGGTAGATTCGAGTTTGGTCATGAGTGCTGAGTTAAGATTTGTGAGAATTTGATAATTGTACATTAGACTGGGTAGAAGGTAGGTAAGAGAGAGAGTAATTTTGGCTTCACAGGTAAGGAATTTCTTGTTACGGTAAAAGAGCCCTAGTTTTGAATGAGTCTTTTGATACAGTTATTAACATGCAAGTCAAATTTAAGCTGATCATCGATGGTTACGCCTAAGAGCTTAGTACTGGATTCTACCTGAATGGAAGTGTTATTAAGGGACTGTATGGAGAAGGAGGGTTTGCTATTGTTGAACTTTTAGGTAGGAAGAGTAACAGCTTTGATTTTTTAGGGTTAAGGATGAGCTGGTTGTTGGAGAGCCATGTTTCAACTAAGTTAAAAGATGCCTGAGTAGCTGAGAAGAGCTTAGAGGGAGAGTTGGCTGTGGTGATGACTGTAGAGTCATCTGCATATTACACTAAAGATGACTGAGGACAGGAGGTATAGAGCTGATTATTAAAGATATTAAAAAGTAAATGCCCTAGGATAGACCCTTACGCTACACCCATTTTTACAGGGAGAGGAGAGGAGGGGAGAGTGCAGAGTGCCATCTCACTGATTGAGATCTATCAGTGAGGTAGCTGGATAACCATACAAAAGTATCAGAGGAGAAGCTGAGTTTATGCAGTTTGTGCAGCAGAAGAAAGTGTGAGACAGTGTCGGAAGCTTTTGAGAGGTCCAAGAACAGGCTGGAAATAAGTTAATAAGTTAATATAATAATAAATAAATATATATATATATATATATATATATATATATAAAATAAGTTAATAATATAAGTTAATAAGACAGATAGATACATTGTAAGCAAAAAAGGGAGGCACACAATGAAAAATCAGTGACTGCTCAGCAATTTTAACATGTCAAATATGAAAAATGCTTTACAATGTAACGGTATTATGAAATTCAAAAACATTACTACTATGTAAAAATAAATGTAGTCAATGTTTATTTTACTTAAGTGAGACAGAAAAATCTGTGTTGATTTCTATCAAAATTGGAAAAGGGAAACAGCTGCTGAGTTTCTATCACTTCTTCACATGGCTTCATTGCCTGCATGCATAAGGCAGTATTTCTCAAGGGTAAAAAATGGTTAAAAAAACTACAGGATGAATATTAAGCAGCACGGCAGCTCTAAGTGTCACCAAATTATGTTATATTTTAACACCATGCAATAATATACACACATATTTAATTTGCCTATGTTATCTATCTCCATGTGTGTGTGTGTGTGTGTGTGTGTGTGTGTGTGTGTGTGTGTGTGTGTGTGTGTGTGTGTGTGTGTGTGTGTAAATATAAATGCATGGAAGACATAGTAGTTGTTGCATAGAAAAAAGCCAGTATAGATGCTTGAGTCAGTTCATTGCACATACAAGCTTTTTTTTTTTATGTGCGAGATAGTGATACAGTGGAGGTTGGGAAATGTGCCTTTCCCCACTGTAGTATAATTAAAGTGCTGATAAACATAGTTAGAAGGGAGTAATTGCATAACTGTGTGGGTGCATTGGGGCTTGTCCCCTACAAAAAAAAACAGTTTTTATTTTGCAGTTTCCGATCAGCTTAAGTTGTGGTTGATCACTTGACAAGTTGTTTTTTGTTGAGAGTCTGACATACACACACACACACACACACACACACACATACACACATCTATATCAAAGCACTTACCTTCACGGTACACTTCACATAGTGCAACAAAAGTCAATGTTCCCAACAATGGCACTTCTAACAGTTGAACAAAAATTGCCCTCTACTAAAACATATTTCAGTTTACTTTGTTGAATCTACCTTTATCTACAAAGTTATCTGCAACCATAATGTGTGTGTGTGTGTGTGTGTGTGTGTGTGTGTGTGTGTGTGTGTGCGTGCGTGCGTGTGTGCGTGCGCGTGTGTGTGTGTGTGTGTGTGTGTGTATGTGTGTGTGTGTGTGTGTGTGTGTGTGTGTTTGCGTGAGAGTTTATATATATATATATATATATATATATATATATATATATATATATATATATGTTATTTTGTCAGAAATGGCCATTATGAAGATGTGTAGGCGAAACAGAAATCTTCAAGGACAGATTTCAGGTCCTGAAATGTTGAAGACTCATGTTATGCATCCTCATTAAGGGTAATGCCATTTTAAAGTAATAATATACTATATACATAAATTACAGCATATTACAGTATTCTCACTTTCAAACTAATTCATTAAACATGTACAGCAGTCAGAGCCATAGCTGGCTCATCTAGTGTCCAGTGCCAATCCACAATTTGGTGTCCCACAACTTTAATTTGAGGGGAAAATGGTCATCTACTTAAAGCTGTAGCAAGCTGCTCTCTCTATCTATAGGAAGAAGCTTGATACACCTTTTATACAACTTAACACCACGCGCAAAGCACTAAAGCAAGAACTTCAGTCCTTCCAGCAAAATCAATATTGGAATTAGTTTCCATAATGGCATTCAGAAATGCAGGTATAGAAATAAAAGTCAGTACTCACTAAAGACTAATTGTCATCTGACAATCACGCTCGCTAAATACTGCAATGAGGGCAGCTGCCCCCTTCACCCCCACCCTAGCTGCACTTCCGATTTCTTTTAACAATCTTTGGATAACAGTTCAGAGGCAAAGGTGGCAACATTTTAAAGAACCTCAAGTTCAGGTAAGGCAATGTATTGCAGAATTTGGAAATACTGACTGAGAAGACACAGTTGCTCATTGCTATTTAGAACTAAATATGTCGACGAAAGTTGAAACATAAGAGAAGAGCTCTGGAAAGATGCAGAAGAATAAACACTGAGCATGGCTGGGATTGTAGTTGAAACCAAGTTAACATAAGACGAGTTTGCAGCACACTGTGTTAAGCAGTCAGTTTAAGACCGTTATACAGTTATGTCCACATGCTCATAACAGGAAGATGGAACAACACACTTTACCTACTGCTTAAAGCCTGCTAATTAGAAGTGCAGTACCAAATAAGAATTGGAACTGCAGTTCTCTGCCTTTGAGAGATGGAAAAAAACAGCTGTATACATCCGAGCCATAAGGCCAAGTCATCCACATACAGAAGGATATTCAAGACTCAGGCTTTCCAGTGTTAGGCAGTTAACAAAACTACAAATAACGGTCACCCCAAGACTGATTACTGAAAAATGGGAACAAAGCTGGAGAAAGCACTATCAAAAGTATAGAAAAAGTCCTGAAGGAGCATATATGAAGTCAACTGCTAAACTAGATTAGGATGTTTGACTGAAAACATAGTTTTCTAAGGTCATGTGACAGAATGAGGAAACAGATGAGGTTGTTTGAGCAACTGATGAAGGAAGCAGTCATTTTATGCAGATCCATCTTCTTGTGTACACTGTTAGTAAGTAACAAGTGTCCAGCTTATTTTCTGTGACCCACACAGAACCTGTATTGCCCATCACAAAACAGGCCATTTAATGTACTCTGTGTTGGTTGGTAACAGTAGTAACAGAGTTAGGTTAGATCAGATAAATGGAAAGCCAAAAAATAGATTTTGTGTCAGCTAACTGCCACACTATCATGCAAAGGTACCATTAGAAAATGAGGCAACAACAGTTTGTTTCCAGACTTCATGGAAGCAACTTGTGGACAGAAACAAGATGAAAATGAAGAGATGTGAAAAGACTATGGCATGAGCTTTAAGAAACACTCATAAAACCTAGCAAGTGCAAGAAGATAGATAAAACTAGTATAATGCCTAAACTCATTATCTACATGGTCCTCTTACACAATTGTTCTCTTGGGTTTCCTCTCTGGAAACTAGATTCATCAACTTTCTTCATTATACAGCCATTCTTATATTGTGTTCCCACACGTCTTAATCCTCTAAAAAGTAATGACTCTCTTTTGGGCATCTTAATCAACAAAATATCTGCAGTTACCTCTCCTCTAGACTTTCAAACTACGTTAGTGACCTCTGCCCTAGTATTTCTATTTGGTCTTTCAAAAAAACTCAAAGTCTCTACTTTCATTGTATTTGTTCAACTAAAGAGTCAGAACAGCTAATGCACTTGTGTACTTATGGTGCCACAGTGTGGCATGTCTCTAATACCATACTCTGTGTAAATACTGGGTGCCAAACAAAAGTATGAGAGAATAAAATGCATAGAGGGTCAACATGGTCCACAAATAACATAAAATCTATGCCTGGCAGACAAAGCATCCGCGGATCCAGCTCTGATGGACCTTTTACACATCTGCAAAATGAACTACTAGATCCGAGAATTAAAATTTTTCTTTTGACATAAATAAGACATGTTGGTGAGAAAGATCTGTCTCAGAGGGTCCCCATGCTCTGAAACAGGTTCCCCAACCATATGAAGCAGATTCCAACCCTTCCCCAATGGATGGGAAACCAGAAATTCACCTCAGGTCTGGTCCCCATGTCTCTGACAGACATAGCTAGACAGCAATGCCCAAGCTAACATACCTCTCCATTACATCTAGAAACTTCCTAACTAATATACCCCCTCCTAATAAACACCCATGATACATAAGGACACAAGTGGGTTGGATTGCATGGCTAGGCTCATAAAGGCCCTGAAGGAAGTTAGGCTAGTACACACTTATGAACCTAGAAATACCCTGGCCCATGAAACAACAGGCTTGGCTAAACCTATGACCACGTCACAAAATAAGGAGCAAGAAAACTGAATTTAATTTAATCAATACATCAAGTAAGTTTATAAGCTAATTATTTATTTTATTTATTTATTTATTGACATTTTATTACTGGGGAAGTCTAACTGGGTAGATATCAATTTTCAGCAGAGGCCCAGGGAGAAAATCTTCAAAGTACTACAAAAACATTTCAAGAATAATAACTTTATACTATTCAAAAACAATAATAGGGGATGTCAATATCGAATGGAACAAAGTTAATAACCCAAATTCAGCCATAACCGTCAATCTTTACAACTTTACTCAATTAACCAATTCTATTACCAGACCCAACAAGACCAATCCTCCAGGATCCACACTTGACTGGATCTTAGCTACCCACCCTAATAATATCTTGGACTCTGGAATCCTTCCCGACTCTTTCAGTGACCACCTGCCAGCCTTCATCCACCGAGCAACACAGTCTTCCCCCCTCCAGCATCAATACCTACATACACAAAACCTTACTCACTTTAATCCTGTTACCTTCTCTAATACCCTCAAACAAACTAACTGGAATAATCTAAAGTCTTTACCACTTGATAGTGCCGTTGAAACTTTTAACTCTACCTTCCTAAATATACTTAACACCCAAGCACCTCCACGAACCATAAGAATCAAATCTAAATTCACACCATGGTTAACTAGAGAAACCAAAAACTCATGCGACAGAGAGACAAATGTTGGAAACTATCTCAGCATAATAAACATCCTGAGACCCTACTTCAATATAAACAACTTCGCAACCTTACTAAAAGACTTATATACAAAGACAAACAATCCTACTACATGACTCTCCAAGCCAACCATTCTAATAACCCCAAACAATTTTGAAGTCCATAAATTCTCTTCTCAACCCAGGCACCAAAAATAATCCTTGCCCTGATACTACCAAATCCGACACAGAAATTGCTACTCTGTTCAACTCCTTCTTTATTAATTCTATAGCTGAACTAAATCGTCCTTCCCTACTAACCCATCCTCACAGTTCTGTCACTCTACCCCAGCCTCTAAACCCAACCCTCCCACCACTTTTCAACTCAAACCAGTCTCTACCTCATATATAAAACAACTTCTCAGCAAACTGAAACCTTGCTCAAATGCCCCAGATAATATTCCATCTAAATTCTTACAAATTGCTGCAGATGGAATCGCTCTCCCATTAGCATCCTAATCAATCGATCCATACAGGAATCATATGTCCCTAAGCTGTGGCGTACTGCCTTTATACACCCCTTCATAAGGGTGGTATAAACAATAATACCTCAAACTTTCGTCCCATAGCCATCCTCTCCCCAGTATCGAAAATACTGGAAAAATGCGTTCATGTTCAACTAATGCTTTTCCTTACTAAAACCACCTCCTCTCTCACACTCAACATGGTTTCCGTCCTGGCCATAGCACTATAACTGCTCTACTTTCATTCCTTGATATAGTCAATCATGCTCGTGACTCTGGCAAAATAGTTTCAACAGTCCTACTTGATCTCTCTAAGGCTTTTGACACTGTCTCCCATACTCATCTCCTTAGTCACCTCTCTAACCTTAACCTCTCTGACAATACATTATCCTGGTTCTCAAGTTACCTTTCCAACAGATCCCAAGCTGTAAAATGGAGAAAAGGCACCTCTAACTTCCTTCCTACCCCCACTGGAGTTCCCCAAGGTTCCATTCTTGGCCCCATGCTTTTCAATATCTTCATCAATGACTTCCACTCTGCTATCCCAAATACTGATATCGTACAATACGCCGACGACTCCACCTTAATCTGCTGTGCCACCAATCTCCCTGAACTTCTAGCACACACTCAAAATGCCTTCTCTGCCACTGAGAACTGGATGCTCCATAATCACTTATCTCTAAATGCTAACAAATCTAAAATACTACTCTTCCCCGCTACAAAATCCTTCCCTCTTGACAAAAAGACCTTCAAAATTAGAAGCCTTAAAAATTCTACCATAGAAATTGTCCCTCATGCCAAACTTCTTGGGGTCACTATCGATGAAAACCTAAAATTTGACATCCATGTTCAACTCAACATTAAGAAAACACATCAAAAACTTGGCCTGTTATACAGAAACTTCCACTATCTCTCTCCTGCTTCTAGACAAACGCTTGCCACTACCTATCTTCTTCCCTCACTAATGTATGGTACCCCTCTATTAACTAACTTATCCACCTCCACCTCCTCAAAAATGGAAAGTTGTTATAACAAAATTTCTAAATTCACCACCAAAGCCAAACACTCCTCACATCATTGCTCTGCCCTCCAGTCACTAAACTGGCTAGAACTCCCCAACCTTCTAGACTACCTCCAACTAACCACTGCCCACAGGCTATTATTTAGCCCCTGTAAATGTCCTGCACTATCCAACATCCTTCAACCATATACCCCTAATAGGCCACTTCGTTCAGCCCACCTAAACCTACTCAATGTCCACAAACCAAAACGACCTCCCGGGCAGCACCTCCTTTCTTTTTCCTTAGCCAAAAAGTGGAACTCTCTCTCTCCTTCTTTAAGATTGATAGAAAATCCTAATAATTTCAAAAAATGACTCCATTCCTACCTGTTTTCTAAGTGGAAGTGCAACTGCACTTTCCCCACCTAGCCCCCTCACTGTACATATTAACAGTAATGCTATTCAATTTCTTACTACTATCAACCTTGTTCATATCTACTTATTGCTACTGTTGTCCTGTGTATATATGTAAATACTGTAAATAGTTTGCTCTCCCTTTATTCCCCTCCCTAAAAACCTAGGCTTGCTCTACCACTCTGCCATTACTAGACTCAGACTCTTTGTAATCTTTTAATCATCCATTTCAAGATATAAATAATATGTTATGTAAACACCATTCCTTTTACTACCTCTGTATCAAAAATTACCAGCATTCATACCATGTAGACTGACGGTTGCATCCTTATGTATCTGTACCTTGAATCTTATGTTTATTTTTATCTTTTGTATTTTGTATTTTGTTTTATTCTTTTTATTCTTTTTATCTTTGTATTTTGTAATGTGGAGCTTTTCTCCCCGGGCCTCCACTGAAAATGGGCTCCTGAGCCCAGTGGACCTCCCCGGTCATCAAACTGAAATAAATAAATAAATAAATAAATAAATACAAAAGCATTTACAGTTTAAATAATTATAACAAATTAGACATAATGTGAAAACATTGGTTAAGAATAGGTAACAGTTTATATGACAATGACTTAATATTTAAAGAAATTTTAGCCAATTTATAGAGAAATTAAAGGTACGTTAGAATAACATAAACAGGAATTGCATATGGAGTGAGTGAAAAACATGGTTATGTCAAATTTAGAAAGAGAGTCAGGGTAGAGAAACTGATTGAAGTAAGGATCAATTTGGCTCATCTTGAGCCTCTAATCAAATATAAAAACAAAAGCATTTTATATCCCCAAAAAAATAATGTGTAAGAAAGAATAGGGAGATGGCGAGTAGCTGGGTGTTGCTTCTGGAGTAGTGTGGAACTTGAACATCTACATTTATGGTAATTTCTCAAACGGTATAACATTAATCATGCCAACTGCTGAAGTAGCTTTTGGCAATTTGGGTTGATTAGCTACGCTTATCCAACCTAGGAGGAAAAAGGATGAGGGTTCAGGAACTCCTGTAGAATTGTCCATAAAAAGCTAATTCTGGACCTAGAAAAGGAATGCAGTTTGTAGTGCTTTGTAAATGTATGTACAGAGGGTGAAGCAACTGCCTCTAGAATGTTTCTAGAGGCCACCCCTTGCCAGTGTGCCAATGTAGAGGATAAGGTTCTCGTACAGTGTGCCTTGATATTGCCTAGAACAAACAGCCATCTACAAAAGTTTCAAGACAGGCTGTCCTTTCTTAGTCTCATCATAAGAAATAAACAGCTGATCAGTTTTTTAAAGGAGTTAGCTCAGTAAAGATAGTAATTGCCTAGGCCTGAGGGGAGTTACCACATTGATCTTTGAAAGGAACCCACTGAATATTGAGAATGACACTGTATATTACTGGAAAGAGTGGAAATGTGTTTAATCCCTGTAAGGAGTCCTGAAGCAAAGTCTGGTTATGTGTCTGTTCTGAAAGGTGGTGAAAATATCTACTTGAAATACTCCCCACAAGCGGATCAATCCTTGGAAGACCTTCTTGTGTAATTTCCATTATTGCTGGTCTGTCCTAGCCCTGCTCAGCTTGTCTGACACTACCTATTGCTCTGATGGAATATAAGTTGCTTGACAGATCAGGAAATGCTGAAGCACTAGCTCCCCAAGTTATCACACCCAGCCAGTACAGAGGGAAAGGCCTGGTGTCTGCTAGTTAAGTACGACATCATTGTTGTGCTGTCTAATCACATGTAAAGTTCACAATGATCCCATATAAAAAAAGAGGGATATTACTGCATGGATCACAGCTACTGCCTCTTTGATAAAGATGCACTTTGGCTCACATGCCCTAGAGACCACACCTTTTACCCTCATCGAAACTGCCCTCCCAAGCAAAATTTGAGGAATTTATTGGTACAGATTGTGTTGGGATACAATTAATAAAATGAAGGCCTGAATTCTGAATTATGGGCAGAATCCAACCATGCAGTTCCTTCTTGATAAGGCCCAAAAATTGGAATATGAAGTTCCAGTGGATGATAATGTTGAGTCCTCATGAACTCTATACCCCATTCCCTGCATGACAGAGATGAGTTCTGAATATTTATCTGGAACCCCAGACTAGTGAGGAGGAAGATAATCCATGTTAAAGACTCCTGATCTCCAGAAAAAGAGTCTGCAAAGATAAGAAAGTTGTCTAAATAAAGAGATATGAGAATGCCCAGAAGTGTGTAAATGGCAGTTCTAGGGGCTAGCCTGTGGATTACCCAACGGGTATGCACAGAACTGATAGTGTGACCCCGGCACACAGAATCTGAGAAGGAAAAGATCCAGAACTTGCATCGAAGCAAGTTCTTTCTTTGGAATCAGACATAATCTGAAATATATGTCTTTGCCCCGTGACCTAAAGGCAATGCACCTATTACTTGAAGGGTAAGCATGTGCTTTAGGGAGAGACTGGAATTCTACACCTGAGAATAAGTTACAGTTATACTAGCAGGAGGGGAGGGAAGAGAAGAATGCAGGTATAGTCATTCTAAATGTGAAGACTGTCTCCTTTTCTGAAAATATCCATGTTTTTTGTTAATGTTGATCCCCTCCTGTCATCTCTTCTTTGTGCCCTGTTTGTTAGAAGTACGCAAGAGCTATTTAGTTTTATGAAGGAAGCAAAGGATCTACTTGGTTTACAATGGGGGAACCTGAAAAAGTTTGTTAACTTCCTAAACTAATTTCACTCTTTCATCATTTTGTTTGAGAAACCGAGTAGAAAAAGGACCAAACACAAGTTCTTATCTAAAGCAGAGTTCAAAACCTCAGATTTAACTTATCTGTGAACCTTGGGTTACTTACCCAGTGACACCTCCTTAGAACAGTAGCTGTGGCTCTAGACACAGTATCTGCACAATTAAGCACTTTTGAGTCCCCGGCTTATGATATAGCCTCACTTAATGAGATCAATGCGACATACCGTCGCATTAGAGGATACTTCCGCGATCTTTTTTTAGCTGGGAAAATAGACTTGGATACATATAATTTCATAGACATCATTTCACCAAAGACACCTGTGATGTTCGGAATACCGAAGATACATAAGGATGTAGAACCCCCCCCCCCCCCCCATGAGGGCATTGGTAGACGGAAGGTCTTCTATGACTTACCCATGCTCTAGACTAATCGACAACATCTTATCAAAATATTTGAAACTGTTATCAAGTATTTGCAAAGACTCATGGTCTTTTTTAACTAATATCAATAATATTCCTTTTGATTCTACTTTGAACTTTTTGACAATAGATGTTGTCAATTTATATACGTCAATTCCCCATAGAGAGGCGGTGGAATGGATTGGATTACTTCTTAAAGATCTAGGGGCACCCCAGCTTGAAATTGATACTGTGACTGAATTGCTTGATATAGTGTTGTCTTCTAATTTTTTTATATTTGACCAGCAATTTTACCTGCAAAAACAGGGGATAGCCATGGGCTCGCCCTGTGGGGCGAGCGTGGCTAACCTGTTTGTAGCCTTTTGGGAAAGACGTTACTTAATGGCCAACTTCAATTTGATGAATTTTGTCAACTATTATACAAGATTTTTAGATGACATATTCATCTTTTTTAAGGGTGGTGAAGATGAAGCTAAGACCTTTGTAGACACACTTAATACTACCACAGAATGCCTTAAATTCACATACAAATTTTCAAATATTGAAATTGATTATTTGGATGTTAAATTGTCTAAGGATTTGGGTACAAAAGTCTTTCAGTCTAACATTTTTAGAAAACCCACATACTGCAATTCCTTCCTGCACTATACTAGTTTCCATCCATCAAAACAAAAGAGGTCCATTGTTAAAGGCCAACTTGTTAGAGCAGGAAGGATGTGTAGTACACTTGAAGATTTTAGACAAGAATGTCGTTTTTTAAACGATCTATTCACTAATCGTGGATATCCGTTAAGCCTTTTAGAGGAATTAATAAAAGAAGTTGATTTTAAACGAGTTGAAGGGATTTATAAACCCCTACTAGATCAGGTCAATAACGGTCATACTACTACTAATGCTGATCTGTACACCTTAGAATCTCCGACTATTGATAAAGGACCAGAAAGGAATTTTTCTTTGAGTTTTATTACTAGTTTCAGTTTGAACTCTCAAGCTATATGGTCTATAATTTTAAAAAATTGGCATTTTATAACAAGTTCTCCTTCCTTATTAGATAGGTTAGGAGCTTGCCCATTTGTTATTTACAAAAGAGGAAGCAATTTAAAAGAACTGCTGCAACGCAGGTCTAGTTCCAGTACTTTCAACAGACAAAAAGGATCAGTAAAATGTGGTTGTTGCAACTGGTGTAAATTAATTAGAACAGGAAATGCATTTAGGGTGAGGAATAGAAAATACCAAATCCACCACAAGATTACCTGTGAAACAAAATCAGTCATTTATATAGCCCTGTGTAATTGCTGTTCAGCCTTTTACATAGGTAAGACTGACCTAAGTTGAAGTAACTGAACTAAGTTGAAGGAACGAATTTACCAACATGCATATGCAATAAAAAATAACTTGTTAGAAAATGCATTAGCAAAACATGTTAATTCCAACCCAGGATATAACTTTTGCTTTATGGGCATAGACCATGTAGCTTCTAATATAAGAGGTGGCCCTTTCTCCTTAATTCTTGAAAATTTTGAACTGGAATGGCAGTTAAAACTAGATGCATTCAGGCCTCCGGGCTTGAATGAAAACTGCAACATCTCATCAGTTCTGAAATTAAGGAGTTATTTGAGGTAATTACTTATATATGATTAGTGGCAAATATATCATATTAATATATGTATTCATAATATAATGATTAATATGATTGAATACTTTATGGGTATATTTTATTATATATTATTTTTTTAAAATACACATAATGTTTTTTCATATAATGTTTCTTTCATATTAACACATGAATAAGTAATATTATTTGTTTATTTTATAAATGCAATTGGTTTTGATATTTTACATATCAGTAGGATGTGAAAAATATTCTTAATAGTGAATGTAGTATTTTTTAAAAAAACATAGCAGTTTATCAGGAAATTATGCTTATTTGATCACTTCCTGTTTTAAATTTATAAATATGAGCGTTTTGAAACTGTTCTTTGTACCTCTGATGAAGCTGTGACAGGTGTTACAGCGAAAACGCTTGCTTATTGTGAAAATAAAAATTTGCGTTAAGGATATCTTTCTTGTGGTCCGCTTGCTGGTTACAAGGTTGCCTGTTCACTGACTTTCAACTGTTTTTCTTCTTTGTATCACTTTTCAGGGCATGTTTAGAGACCTGATGAATATTAGAGATAATGGGATTTAGAAAGGATTTATCCTCTGAAGGCAAATTAGTATTGTATTTCCAAAGTTTCAGCACAATGTAACACAAATTTCAACATATGGATCTGGTAATTAAGAATTCTAAAAACCAAAGTGGCTGAAGAGAGAATTTTCTTTCCAAATCTGTCCAACACTGTGCCTTCTTTATCTCCTGGACAGAGGCTAGGGTTGACTAAAAGCATATTGCAAGCTGATGCTGATGTAGAAATGGCTGCAGGATCAGACCAAAGGTTGGAAAACAAGAATTTGTTACCCTCCCAAACTATATAAAGTCTACCTGTCTTTCTAGGGATTGAATTCTGGGAATCAGGATTACTGGAGGCATCCCCAAAGTCTGGTAAAATTGGGAGAACAGGAGTATCATGAGAGACCTCCAGTTGTAATAAGTCACAGTATATCCTCAACTCACGGGGACTTTCCACTGGCTCCCACAAAAATGCATCATTAAAAGTGGAAATAGACTCAGAAAAGGAAAACTCCTGTAGGGGAGATGGGGCACATATGCTTTCACCTGAATTAAAGTCCTGGTCATGGAAATTCATAGCAGAGGAAAGTCAGTTTCTAACAATGTCAGATTCTTCTGACTGAATTTCTTCAGAATGTTTTGTATCACAATAATGCTCAGGTAAGGATTTTTGAATTCCAGGACCAATTGCTTGCAACAAATTCCTGGCTAAGGTAAGAAGGTTATCTTTATGCTCTATAACAATGTCTTAACATTTTGCTTCTTTTTTTCCTAGGTAAAGTATCCCTGGAAGAAGACAGAAAGGGGGATGCTCTTTATCCTGGGCAAGAGGCCTCTTTCCCAAGCACCACTGAGAAGAATCTCCTGGAGAATTTCTGACACCCAAAAGAAAGATGGCTCTCCCATGCCCTTACTGGACACTGGAACAGCTGCAGAGGATATGTCTGACTCCTTGATCATGACAGATTAAGAAGCAAAACCAGAGGAACTTTGAGAGACCAGCGGTGGACATGAAGAACAACTAATGGCCACTACATGATTCCCCACCAGCAGCTGGGTCACTGACTGAGCTCATGATGACTGCAAGGACTCACTTTAATTTTTTTTCTTCTTAGATACAGCAGTAGACAAACCAACAGGACCAGTCTGAGTGCCTACGCTAAGACTGAGGAAGAAGCCTAATTGCTAGTAAACAGTGTTAAAAAGAGTACGTGACAACTTACCTCTCAACAAAGTGATCACAAGCAGCACACAAACTTATTCTTGCCCAAACAGTCCCAAAATCAAAGTAGGTGCACAAGCAGTACATAGAATTCTGGATTAAACAGTAGTTCCTCTCTGTGCACTGCTGTTGCTGAAAACAAACATTCAAGTAAGATGTCATGAAGTACTCAAGCACTGAAAACCATGTCAGTCAGTTTAACATTCCCTGTAAGCAAAACACTAACACCTAAACTCAGGGATTGCAAAAATAATGCATTTTCAGTACATTAAATACCCCCCAAAAGACATAAGTCTCTAAAGTTAGTAAAGTGGTTCCTGACAGGAAATGGTTAATATTTAAACAAATATTAGGTTTCTAAAAGAAAAAAAATCTGACTTTTAGTCAGAAATTAGAAAACAAATATTCTAATCATAGAAGAGGCAATATTTTTGTCTGGATGTGTTCCCCAATGGGACCTTGTAGATTGACTGCTGCTCCTGAGAAGCTCCTTAGGAAGCTGTGGGATGGAGCTTTTGAAGCAGGACAGTTGCTGCTTCACAGGCAAGAAACCACTCAAAGGTAAAGTACAGTTGTATACACTTACCATAAATGTAGATGTTCGAGTGTATTCACTGTTGCAGTCATCACATTTGGGTTATCTGCTTGCAGTAGCCCTCAGTCAGCCTGATTATCAGTCTTGGGTCCTGCGTCGGTTGCTGTCTCATCTTCCGTGACGTCAAGTAGTCAGGGGTACAAAGCATCCAGCCGATGTCATTACATCAGTTTTTCTTGCCCAAGATAGCAGGTGCCCCCCTTAATGGGAAGCAATTAAATATATATACAAGGTTATACCTCCAACAAAAAAGCAAATACACCAAAAAGCTTTTAAGTATACTAAAGGAGAATAGACGTATAGCCAAAGGAAGTCAGGGGGCGGGAGGGAGGGTAACCAAGACTGTAACAGTGAATACACTCAAACATCTACATTTATGATAAGTGTACACAACTGTACTATGTTCGTCGTGTTTCACTGTTGCAGTCATCACATTTGGGTCTATTCCCAAAGCTAAGGATGGGAGGAGGAATTTAGATAGCATTAGGACCAGCTATAAGGCCCTGCAAGACTGCAGTGGCAAAGCCAGCTATGGATTTAGAGAAAATTGGCAAATGGTAATGCTTGGTGAAAGTATATACAGAACTCCAGGTAGCAGCTTCTAGGATGTCTCTGGTAGGGACACCTCTGAGAAAGGATGTACAGGTAGATGCAGCCCTGGTTGAATGGGGTCTAATCCCCTGTGGGATAGGTTTTCCATGGTGCTTATAGCAGAAATGAATGCAATGGCCTATCCATTTAGAAATAGTTTGCTTTGAAGTAGCCTTCCCCTCTGCCCCTGCAGCAAATGCCACCAGTAGTTGTTCAGATTTCCTTTGAGGTTTAGTCCTGTCCAAGTAAAATCTAAGTTGTCTGTGCACATCTAAGGAGTGCAGTATCCATTCCCCTTTGTTCTGTGGATTAGAAAAGAAGGTTGGCAAATTAATGGACTGATTAACAGCAACACTGGATACCACCTTGGGCATGAAAGAGGGATTGGTCTTGAGGGACACCCTGCCCGCATGAAAGATGATGAAAGGCTCCACTGCCATAAGGGCCTGTAATTCAGATACCCTTCTTGCTGAAGCGATTGCTAAAAGGAAAGTTGTTTTCCAAGAAAGGAATTTTAACTGTGCAGTTGCAGCTGGCTCAAAAGGAGGAAGAGTGAGTTTTTCCAATACAAAATTAAGGTCCCAGGCTGGAGTTGGCGCTCTCCTGGGTGGTCTTAAGTTTTTGGCCCCTCTGAGGAACTGCTTGAGCAGTGGGCGAGAAAAGTGGGGTGGTTCTGTGTTGTAATGAGCTGAAATGGCTGAGGCGTGAATTTTGATGGAGGAAAAGGAAAGGCCCTTGTGAAGCATCTCAGTTAAGTATTGAATAATCTGAGGTAAATTGAGCGCTGCTGTGCTCATTCCCTGAGTTTGGTTCCAGGAACAGAATCTTTTCCATTTTTCATAAGATTTTCTAGTACTAGGCCTCCTTGTCTCCAAAAAGACATCCAACACTTGTTTACTGAGGGATGGTAACAAAGAGATCAGGTAATTAGCCAGGCTGCCAGGTTCAGGGTTTGAAGCTGGGTGTGCAGAATCTGTCTCTCCTGCCAAGACAGCAGGGTAGGGGGCCTGAGGTAGGTGCCATGGGGCCAGCTGTGACACACTGCGCAAGAGGGGGTACCAGTGTTGGCATGGCCAGTCAGGTGCAATCAGTATCATCCTTGGTTTGTCCTGTTTGATCTTTAGTAGCACTTTGGAGAGGAGAGAAAAAGGAGGGAAGACATAAACTGATAGATTTTTCCAGCTGAAGGACAGAGCATCCACTTTCCAAGCTTGTTTGTGGGGAGTCCTTGTGCAGAATTTGTCCAATTGGTAGTTCTGGGGGGAGGCAAACAGGTCTATATTTGGGATCCCCCATTTGTTGATCAACATGTTGAAAATCTTTAGTTCCAGTTTCCACTCGTGTGGGTCCATGAGATTTCTACTTAGTTCATCTGCCAGTGTATTTAGTTTTCCTGGCAGGAACTGAGCCTGTAGATGCACTTGGTAGCTCAAAGCTGTGTTCCACAGTGCCATGGCTAGTCTGCAGAGGGGGTAAGAATGGGTAACCCCCTGCTTGTTTATGTACCACAT
Organism: Protopterus annectens; assembly: GCF_019279795.1. Classification (NCBI taxonomy): domain Eukaryota; kingdom Metazoa; phylum Chordata; order Ceratodontiformes; family Protopteridae; genus Protopterus; species Protopterus annectens. The sequence goes on from NC_056744.1 coordinate 978,179,210, forward strand.
AACAGTGGTGTTGTCTGTCTTTACCATTAATTTTTCTGAAAGAATGTGGTCCATGAAGGCTGTCAGAGCATTCTGTACTGCTAACATTTCTTTTTGATTGATATGCAGGTGCATTTGACTTGGGTTCCATTTGCCCTGAATGCACTTCCCTGTCAGATGAGCCCCCCCATGCATAGTCTGATGCATTTGTTGTTAGGGTTTGGGCGGCAGGGGGGTAGAGTGAATGGTAGTCCCTTGTTTTGTTGGCAGGCCTCTGCCCACCAAAGGAATTCTAACCGTAGGTGAGGTATGATAGGAATCATTGCTTCTAGATCCTGAGAATGTTGACACCATAGGCTTTTTAGATACCACTGTAGTTTCCTCATATGCAATCTTGCATATGGAATTAGTAGAATGCACGAGGCCATGAACCCAAAGACTTGCAGTATTTGCCTTACAGATAGCAGGGTTTTTGTGGCCACTAGTTTGAAGTAAGTTGTAAAATGAATTTGTTTCTCTGGCATGAGGAAAGCCATCTGGGAAGTTGTGTTCAAGCTTGCTCCCAGGAATATAATTTGTTGACAGGGTACCAGATGTGATCTATTTTCATTTATGGTGTACCCCAGACAAGTTAACACCTTCTGTACAAATGCCAGATGATTCAGAAGTATATCCTGGCTTTCTGCCTGAATTAGACAATCGTCCAGGTATGAATATATTTGAATATTGCTTTGCCTGCAAAATGCAATGACTGGAGCTAGGCACTTTGTGAATACCTTGGGCGCAGTAGATAAGCCAAAAGGCAGTGCAGAGAACTTATAGTGCATGCAGCCTGCTTTGAAGCATAGGTATTTTCTGCAAGATTCCCTGACTGGGATATGCAGGTAGGCTTCCTTTAAATCCAGTGTTGCCAGCCAGGCATCTTTGCCTATCATGGGAACCAAATGGTGAAGAGTTAGCATCTTGAATTTTGGAATCACCAAAAAGGTGTTTAGGATAGACAGGTCCAGGATAGGACGCCATGAGTTGGTTTTTCTGGGTACCAGGAAAAGTCTTGAGTAGAAACCTTGTCCCTTTTCCTCTTCTGGTACAGTCTGAATAGCCTTTAATCTTAAGAGAGAGAGTATTTGCTTTTGCGCCTCTGCCCACTGATTTGGGGGTAGATCTGACCAACCGTTTGGGGTTGGTAATGTGTGGAAGTGACGTTTGTATCCTTGGGAAACTATGTTTAAAACCCATTTGTCCTGGGTAATGAGTTCCCAGTTTTTTGCTTGCAGAGCAATCTTTCCCCTCTAAAGGAGCAGTCAGTTGAGAAGTGCTTGGAAGTTTTAAAGTTAAGTAATTGAGACAGTTTACCATAGGAGGGAGTCTTACTACTCCCTGATTTGGAAGTGGGAGCCCCCCACTGTTTAGTCCTGTGCGTACCCTGAGGGTGAAGCCTGGTGTTCTGCTGGTTCTGGGCTTGAACTGAGAAGGCCTGGAAGAGGCAGAAAAGGACCAATTTTTTGAGGGCCAATGCCTACTAAATCTAGAAGGCTGCACTTGTAAGAAATCTTCAACAGTTTGCATAGATTTAGCTTTTTCCTCCACCTTTTTAAGAACTTCTTCTGCTTTGTCGCCAAACAGGCGGTCCTGATTTAAGGGAGCATCCAGCAATTTAGTTTTAACATGATCTGGTAAAGATTGCTCCTTAAGCCAAGCATGCCTTCTAAGTACAGACCCGGTGGCAATAGCCCTGCAAGATGCCTCTAGTGAATCAAAACCACACTGCAAAGTATGTTTTCCAACTTGTTCAACAGAATGCATTAAATCCTGTAAATCCTTATTTTCAGCACTATCAGGAATCAACATCATTTTCTGTTTAAGCAATCCAATAATATGCTGCTGATACTTTAACATATGAAACTGGCAATTTAAGGCCCTGATGGCCAAGGTTGCAGAGGTGCATACCTTCTTACCCCATCTATCCAGTGCCGTGGAATCTCTGTCAGAGGGGGTAGGATTTTTGGCAGTAGTAGCCTTAATGCCCTTGGGTCCCTGTGAAATGGTCTCAGGGTCCACAGTAGGATTTTTAAAAAGGAACTTATGAGAATCAGGAATCATCATGGACCTCATAAATAAAGATATTGGGGACCTACAGACATTGGATCCTACCCAGTTCGGCTTTGTTAAGGGCAGATCCTGCCTCTGAAACCTGGTCGATTTCTTTGAAACAGTCACCAAGGCCATTGACAAGGGGAAGGTGGTCCACACAGCCTACCTGGACCTCGCAAAAGCCTTCAATAAAATACCCCACTCGGGCATTATAGATAAGCTCACCAGCTTAAATATAAACCCCTATGTCACTAGATGGGTTGCAAAGTGGCTCAAGGAAAGAACCCACATGGTTAGAATTGCTGGAGCCATGTCAGATTCCAAACCAGTTACAAGTGGCGTCCCACAAGGCTCAGTCCTGGGACCTCTCTTGTTCTGTATATATTTCTCGGAGGTACAGGCCAACACGGAAGGACTGTGGCTGACCAAGTTCGCAGATGACTGCAAACGGGGCGCCATAATCGACTCTACAGCTGACACAAACATCCTCCAAAAGGGCCTCATAGAAAAAGACAACTGGTGCCAGAGCCATGGCCTCAAGCTAAACGCCAAAAAGTGTACAGTCATCCCTTTTGGCAAAAACAAAGTGCCCACAAATTACCACATAGGTAGTAATCCATTAAGTACAGAAGAAGTAATTAGGGACCTGTGGACCCAAGTTGATAGCAATCTCTCATTTGACAACCACGTGGCCAAAATGGTTAGAAGAACATTTTATATAGCCCACCTAATCATGAAGGGATTCACATCTAGATCAGGGAAGGTCATCGTGCCTCTTTACTCATCCCTCATCAGGCCCATAATTGAGTACAATGCCCCTTTTGGGATGTACCTTACCAGACACCTGCAGCAACTGGAAAGACCCCAAAAGTACCTCACCAAGAGGATCAAAGGGCTCAAACAGATGCCATATGCTGCCCGGTTAAAGAAACTCCAGCTCTACTCAGTGGCATACCACCTGCTCAGAGGCGATCTGTGCCTGACGTATAAAGCCATGTCCAACCCAGAATTAATGGACATGCTGCACCTCAGAAAATCCAAATCCCATTGAGCTACGCGCTCGAAAGACTTGAACCTCAGCACTGAAATAAATAGGACATGCTAGTGGGACAGATTCATAACCCAGAGGCTCCCTTCACTCTGGAATAAAATCCCAGTCCAGGTTAGGCAGAGTCCATCATTGACTCTCTTCAAGAGGAATCTTGATGAGTGGATGGGAGATCGTAGGTTTACCCCGGGTATCACTTCTGTGTCACTGTTAAGACAGAGGCACAGTATACCAACCACGAAAAAGGGCATAGCAAAATTAATTTAAAATGGGTGGTGAAAGCCAAACACACTCTGGCTAGGCTTATAAATGCCCTAGGGCAGATAGCCTAGTATGAACCTATGAACCTATAATCTATCAGGTTTTCTGGGAGCAGGAGGTAAAGAATCAGGGGCCAAGATAGATTCCAAAAAAGCATTGTCAACAAGGTCCAGCAGAGGAGGGATAGTTAAAGGCCTGTGTTGGGGCAGTGTGGTTTTGATTCACTAGAGGCATCTTGCAGGGCTGCTGTCACCGGGTCTGTACTTAGAAGGCATGCTTGGCTTAAGGCGGGATAGTTAAAGGCCTGTGTTGGGGCAGGAGTAAGAAATCTCTAAGCCTCTTTTTAGAATCAGAGTAATCCTGGCTTTCCCAGTGAAAATGTTCCCTAAGAGTATGCACGGTTTCACCAAAAGAAAAATCCTCTGGGGGAGAAGCAGAGCAAATAGAGTCCTCTGCATCAGAATCCTCATAGATAGATAAGGGTAAATCCTGGTCATCACAGGAGACAGAAATTTCAGAATCCTGGTCAGAAGTATCATAAGCAAATTCAGTCCAAGGTCTCTTAGAGGGGGAAGGTTGACTTCCACTGATTAAAGTAATAAGGTCTTCAGCCATTCTTATCATTTGTTTTTTAGGCATAGAGGCCTGCCCATGCGGTCTGGGTGTCGGTTTCCTAGGCATGGTTCAAGTTTTAGGCCTAGAAGAAGAAGATGGCGTTGGTTTAATATGCAAGTCAGTAGGCCTGAATACACCCTCAGAAGCCAGTGCCTGCAAAGCGGCTTCGGACCCATCCAAGGTAGCAGGTTCCACAGTTGAAGCATCTCGCTGCATACCGGACTCCAAATGGGTCTCAGTAGAGGCCTGCGAATCTGAACTAGCGGGTATCAGGGGCTGCGAAAGCGCCTCACTGAGTACCGGTGAACTGGCGACTAGCTTAGGAGAAGCGTTGTCGGCAGCTTTGGACCTAGGCAGCCTGTCTCTGTCTTTATCTTTGCTTTTTTTCGGAATGTCGGTAGTCGGGTGGCTTACCGAAGACATATCTAGATAATTGAACCGAGTACCAAAATATTTAGAAGCGAAAATGTACGACAACGAATAGTTCATGGTTTAAATAAGGCACAAGACCGACAGTGAGGTATGTCGTGCTCAGGGCCTAGGCAAGGAATACAGTATGAATGAAAACCTTTATGAGGTATTTGCTTTCCACAAGAAATACAATTATTGACTTTTACTGACATCGGTTTAGAGCAAGAAAAAGTTTCCCCAACAGGGTACTTAGCTTTAGTTGAAGACTTCGGTTCTGAAATTCGAAAATGAAAATTTCAGGAGTTGGCCGACCGGCACTTGCGAACTGCTTCTGCTTTGGGAACCGCACGGCAAGAAAGACTGATGTAATGGCATCGGCTGCATGCTTTATACCCCTGACTACCTGATGTCACAGAAGATGAGACAGCAACCGACGCAGGAACCAAGACTTTGATAATCAGGCCGACTGAGGGCTACTGCAAGCAGATAACCCAAATGTGATGACTGCAACAGTGAAACATGAAGAACATCTGCAGCAGTTGGAAATGATGAACTTCTTGAGCTCTTGAAGACTGCCCAGATGGATGAAACACCTAACAGTAAAGTCAAAGAAGCAAGGGATACTGCAATAATGATCAAGTGAACATCACCACAGATGCTGAAGTAATGCAAACTTGAACAAAATCAGCTATACTGAAATAAAAGTGATCAAGTCATACCTCAGACAAAACACATCAAGCATTACAATGTCTACACAATCACTCAGAAACAGAGAGCAGCCAGAGCAGGTTAAACAAAGCTATGACATCCCCCTCTCTGGGCCAGTAATCAAGGAGACTGAATCCTCACCACTGACACCTGTGACGGACTTTCACTTGGAACAAAAATAGATACACACAGTATTTTTAGATGCAGCTATCTGCATCATGCACAATTTCCCTTAAGAGCACACAGGGAACACACTCAATCCAGGGTCTGGGTTTCCCTCTCTCTCTCTTCCTCTCTTTCTCTCTCTCTCTCTCCAGCCCCCCAACAAGACTTCCCACTGGCACACCTGTAGACTTGTGTCCTCAGCCGAGTGTCCAAGCTGAGTCCTCCAACACCCTCTCTGTGAAACCAGTGCTCTCTGTCCCTGATCCAAGCAACTGACACACACACACACTGAGATTTGATTTGCACACACACACACACACACACACACACACACACACACACACACACACACACACACACACACACACACACACACACACACACACACACACACACACCTAGGAAAGGCTGGCACAGATTTACTCGCTCTGCTACCCTTTGCCGAGACTATAAGGTAGTTACTGCCACCAGACACTCCAAAGCCAGCTACTCTAAGGCTTTACAAGAGTAACCAGTTACACAGAGTAAAATTAATACTAATACAAATGGTAATGTTAACCAACAGCAAGGCTTTCAGAAGTGGTCACAGTGTCACCAAATACAAGTACTCTCAAAGGATATAACATTCTTTAAAAGACTAGCCACAATGAAAAGTTTAAATATATTTAATAATAAATAAAAGAACATGAAAATACTAAACATCTATTTACAATAAACACTAGAGTTTCAATCACAAGAAATATTAAAAATAATACAGATGGATAGATTCACACAGTTACAGAAAAACAGTACTTAAACTAAACTCACTATATTTTCCTGACTGATCTAAAGAAGTAATATTCCCTGGTTAGTTACTAAAGCAAGGCAAGATGAAGTGGGTTGAGTGGCCCTGTCAGTTCCAAAAACACATTGCTCTGAGACTTCTGTCTCACCTGGTATTAAAACATAATTTTTTACAGAATGACATCACATACATCTGGTCATCTGACTTTGGTTCCCATACTACCCCCTTTCCTAGTAACTGAGCCAAAATCTAGCATGTATGTGTCAATAATATAAGCACACACAGCTTTGCTAAGATTTGTTGCAGCTTCTGGAAGTCATAAAACAATTTTAAACTTCCACCCTTCTAAAGTAGCAATTAGTTCACCCCCATGGACAATACAGAAGGCTTCCTAGTAAAAACATTTTGTCTCTCACTGCACTGAGACCTGTGAGATGCAATCTTTATGGCTTATACCAAGTAATTTAATTTCAAACCATTTTTCAAAGTTAGCTGGACTGAGACTAACCTCTTATCTTCTAGTATCCTCTGTTGCAACGTATTCATCACAACAGTTATCATATACTCTGACATAAAGGCATACTTCTTTTTCTGTCCAGTAGGACCCACTGTTGATACATTTTTAACACAAGCAACTTTACAGATACATTTTCAACACAAGTACCTGTACAAATCAATTTGATATACAAATGACATATAATTCTTTATAAAACTCAAGCTAGCTATTCTGGCATATGTTACACATGCACTGCCCTACTCCTCCTGGCATAGCTGGCACTATCTCACATCATTACACAAGCAGACAAGTGCACACTTGGAGAAAAATAGCTGATGAGCATATGAAGCAAAAAATAAAATGTCATGCTACAAGATGCTGTTCCTGTCATCCTAATGAGACTCAGAAGGCAGCCAAATGCTACACTCCAAGCTTTTTCAATGACATGATCACTTTAGTGATCTATGTGCCTAAACTGTAGCTGTTTGTTACAGTTTAACCAAAATGTTTAGTTTCTTTTGTGTACAAGTTAAGCACTTTAGTATTCCATGCTCATAAATACAAATGTAGCTAGCAGTTGGCACGTTTTAAAGAAAGGGGGATTTTTTTTTCTCTTCAAGTCAAAAGAGCTTTTCAGAGGGTGGTGCCAGACTAAGGTATAGCCTTGGGCTCCAGAATAGCTAGCTACTTTACTACATAGAAACAAAACAAAACTCAAAAAAAATGCTCTGAATCCGCAAAGAACATTTTAATCTATTAAACAATACATAAGCTTCCGCAAAATTGCTTCATCATATGTTACCTGGTGAAGCAATTTTGAGAAATCTTGTACATTCTTTAATAGGTTAATGTATTCTCTATGGTTCCAGAGCCATTTTGTTTCTACTACTTGTATTTTACCTGCCTGGATTTATCTGTTACAGTCTTTTCTACATATTTTTATCTGTAAGGATACTAGTTCCTTCAGATACCTTATCAGTTCTGGGACTGAAAATGCTAAGCCCGAAAAACTAACAGCAGGGTGTGGGTATGCATGCATCATTCAAGAATGAGCAATCAGTATTAAGACCTACTAACATTAATATACATTTTATGCTGTTTTGTTAACCAGTAGACACCATCCTCATATGTCTGTTTATGTGTCTCATGTGATGTACTTAAATTGGCTGATTTTCACTTTATTAATACATTTATCCTAAGTTTGAATGGAAATTTTAGGTGGCATTTAAATCATGGAAAATTAGTAACATAAATGACTGCAACTCCCTGTATCCTTTTATGACATCTGTCACTGTGAATAATGTCACACCAAAGTGGAAGAATTTCAGTATTAAGAATATGGGGGTTACACCAAGTTTCAGTTAAGACCATTATATCTGAGGAATATTCAGTTAATTTTATCCTAGATGAGGATGTCCAAAAGGGTTTTATTGGGTCATGGCAGATAATGCTGTCAAAAGATGGTCCTGAACTGGGGTGGACGTCACTGCAGTACAGAAAATAACCTGCACACATCATTGCAAGATAGGACTAAAATGGTCACATAAATGTCACTGCAAAACACAGTGAATATACATTAAATTTAGTCCAGCTACCATTTAATCAGAAAAAATAATTTCTGCCACGCAACAGAAGGTAGAGGAATAAAAAAGAAGTCTGTAAGAAAGACAAAGACAACAATTATCAGTCCTGCACAGTCATTCTCCTGATCTCCTTTCACAAGTGTACTTTTTGGAACAAAGACAAACTTGAGGTTTGCAGTGTGAAAATATATACATATGTATATATATATATATATATACATATATATATATATATATATACATATGTATATATATATATATATATATATATATATATATATATATATATATATATATATATATATATATATATATAAATATATATATATATATATATATATATATATACATACATACATACATACATATATTTTGGAAGTTATACAACAGTAGTACAGGGAAGATACAACCATGCAGGGGTAGTTGTGCACATTTTTCTAAACTGAAAATCAAGAGAATAATAAGGAACGTGGCCTGCAGTGTTTTTTACAATGTCAGAATACTGACTCACTTGGAAAGACCAAGTTGCAGTACGCTTGTTTAACTGGAGTGCACAGGAAGACTACTGAAATTAGTGGATAAAAATACATTTCTTGTACATAGAGTAAACGGCAGGGCTCCTGATGATTCAGATATGGGATTTTCTTTGGACCTGCAACACTCAGCTAGTGAGATTTGCAGAGGTACACTGGGAAACATAAAGGGCAATTGCATTTAAAATTACATGTCCCAGTGATATGAAGATCAGATCACATGTTTTGCCTAACATATGTATAACATGTTTATTTTCAATATTTATAAACAAATTTAGTAGAATATACAGCCTACTCAGTTATGGGAAATTCTAATGGGAAAACAACATATGGGCATATCAGCCCAGCATTCTGGTTTATCCTCAGATGCATTTATTCATTAGGATAACCTAAAGTAGCTACATGAGCTGCTCCTCATTATGTTAACTATGACCACTTTTGACTGGCTACTTATTTATTTACAAATTGTTTGCTGAGTAGGTCAGCTGCTCTACTGATCCTTTTCAGTCATGACCCAGGCATAGCTTTCAACCTGTACAAACCAGGAACCAATGTAAAATTCACAAAGACTAAAGCAGAACCCACCAAAACAGCAGCGTATCCACAAGGTCCACTTTATTCAAACAAGATTTAGCGCTTTCGTAAGAGTGTAACAACACTTCTTCAGAATGAATTAAAAGTTTACCACACCTTGCTTAAATACCTCAATTGACCACATGACATATACCACACCCACAAGAATATAATGTTGCTAAAAGTCATTCTATAATGATGAATTGCCTAACAAAAATGTTTAAAAATACATTCCTACATGAAAAAATAAAAAAATAAAAATACAAATCTAGATAATAAATCCTAAAAATTATATTTTAGATATTAGATATATGTTTGTTTATTACCACCTACACAAATAAATATTCAAGACATTATCAAACAAAACTGGGTCTTCTTCAAAGCTTTAGATTCAGCTCCACTCAGGAGGTCGGAAAGGCTCAGAAACCTCAACCAGAATCATTTTACCAACCACGAAGGAGGATTTCGGCCACAGACTCTACATTAGCATTCTTGGAATCAGGGGAGAGCTCATGGAGGCTACAGGTGGTGGAATTAATTTCACCATTAATTGTGGAACGTTTGGATCATGTGGACAAAACAGCTACTGTGAACAAGATACTTCCGCACATTTTGACCAGCTCTAGGGGTGATTTTAAAGTGTATAACTTCACAAGTTGCGTATTTGACGAGTGTTTGCATTTGTTGTTGAATAAAGGGCAAACGTTTGTGCCTGCAACATACGCAAATATTGAGACTTTACTTGTTGACTTGAAATTGTATCTGAGAAAATTAAATTTCAGATTGTTATTCAATGCTGTTGAAACTGCACATGTTAATGAAATTTGGATAGAACTAGTACTTTTAATCCTGTTTTGGCCATGCCCTTAACAATCTTTGAGAAAATGTGTAAATTCAATTTTAGAGCCTTGTTAGGACGTATCATTTTGGTATGTGTAATCTAACCTATTCAGAGCAGCGGTTATTGAAAACATTGGTGAATAATAAACAGCTTATGGTGATGAAGCCTGATAAAGAGGGAAGGAATGTAATTATGTCCAAGGGAGATTATTTAAAAAAGATGTTTATTCACGTGTTTGATGAAGATTTTTATGAACAAACTTCTTTAAATTACATTAATGTTTGTTATGCTAAAATTCGTTTGTTTCTCCAGGATATGTTAGCTCAGGAAGAAATTTCCAGAGAGAGATTTTTGAATTTTTACAGGTCAAATTTCCAGTGGATCCCCCCCCCCCCCCACCCACCCATTTGGTATTCCCAAAATTCATAAGTGCCTCGCAGATCCCCCTATGAGGCCTATCATCAGTGCTAAAACTTCCATCACCCACCCAATAGCATTATATATAGATCGAAAAGTAAAAGCTTTAGTTTCTAAATATTCTCATATGATACAAAACTTGTGGGACTTATTGCCTAAATTGGGAGAAGTAAAATATAGTCCAACTTTGGCATTTGTTATCATAGATATTGTCAATTTATTTAATGTAATTCCCCAAGAATTGGGCATGAAATCAATGTAGTAGATGATTTGTTGGAAATGGTGCTTAAGAACAATTCTTTCTATTTGGATGGCCATTTTTTTTTAAACAAAAGAAGGCAGTAGCGATGGGCACAAGTTGTGCCCCTGTATTTGCAAATGTTATTCTACTGCAGTGGGAAAAGCGTTTCATTTTCAATCAAGAAAATGTGCCACCCTGGCATTTTTTACGCCAGGTTTTTAGATGACATTTTTATCGCATGGGACATCAGTGAAATAGACATGGATAAATGTCTTGATTATTTGCATTCCACCACCTCTTTCCTCAAATTTAAATATCAATACAGTAAAGACAGGATTAGCTATCTAGATGTTATGGTATATAAGGATGAAAATAAAAAGCAAATACAAGCACTATTTTCAGGAAGGTTACCTATTCCTAACAGTTTACTGCATTACAGTAGTTGTCACCCAGCCCACCAAAAGTGAGGTATCATCTGGGGCAATATATTAGGATGGCATGTATGATTTCAGAAGATGCCCAGTTTTATGATGAAGGTAGCAAATTAAAAGATATGTTTACGGCCAGAAGGTACCCCCTCGGATTGATTAGTACCATTTATGATGAAGTTTCCAACAAAAGAAGGCTGGGTAATATTAAACCCATCCTGACTACTGAGGGAGGACAAGAAGTGGACCAAAAAGAAAAAAATGGACAAATATATATATACTACATGAATGAATATTTGCATATTCAAGACATTATTAAACAAAACTGTGTCATATTCAAAGCTTTTGAGAGACAACCAACATTATTGGTGACAAGTCTACCTTTGTCTCCAGGAGGGCTAGATGTATTAAGAACTTGTTAGAAAATAAAGACACTTCATTTGTATTTGTCAGTGAAAAGAGTAGGGGTAACTTCAAGTGCGGAGCTTGTTTGCAGTGCCAGTATTTACTGGAGAAGAATGAAGTTGTGATCAACAACATTTGTATTAAAACTAATTTTCATTGTACATGTAAGTCAGAAGGCTTGATATATTTAGCATTATGTAAAAATTTCCCTAGCTTTTATGTTGGAAAGACTGCGTGTACCTTTAAGGACAGGATTTGTGAGCATATTTATGACATCAGACATAAGAGAAATAAGAAATGGGAGGTTAGTGTAATGGTTAAGGTGCTTACCTTAGAAACACAAGGTGCAAGGTTTGATTCTCACATGGGGTAATTGGCTAGGCTTAAAATGGCCCCCGAGGACAGTTAGCCCAGAACTAATCTTTGAATCTATGGATAAACATCCTAGTTTAAAACAATACTGTCATTTGGAAATGTACCCGGCATTGACATGGGTCCTAAGAACTTGTTAGGTGGACCGTGGCATGATTGATAGAGCGTAAAGAGTTGTATTGGCAACTCAAATTAAATGCCACTTCATCTCCATGCTTAAATGAAGCCATTTCTATAGCCAGTGTCCTTAGACTCGTCTCTTATTATGTTTAATTTTTAGGATTTATTATCTACATTTGTATTTTTAAACATGTTTGTTAAGCAGTTCACCACTGTAATATGACTTTTGGGAGCACTGTATTCTTGTGGGTGTGGTATAGGTCATGTGATCAATTGAGGTATTTAAGCAAGGTGTGGTAAACTTAATTCATTCTGAAGAAGTTTTGTTACACTCTTAGGAAAGAGCTAAATCGTGTTTGAATAAAGTGGAATACAGCTGTTTTGGTAGATTCTGCTACAGCTTTCAACCTCTTATAGCAAGAAATCTGAACAAAGCCTAAAATATCAGGGTGACAAATGTCCAAAAATAGGGAGAGATTTTAAATAATGCTCTTACAAACCTAAAAAGTTGCTAGAGTGACAGGATTTCTATTAGCATGCATTTTCTAATCTAGAGGATATGAATTCAAAAAATGCATGTCATTATTTAATGATTTCAGTCCTCCATGATGTGCCAGAAAACCATATACTTTATGAAGAACAGACAAAACCTATGGGACAAAAATCTGGACAGCTGAGAAGTATGGACCCAGGTACAAAACAATACAATAGAAAGCAAGAAGAAACAACTTTTATACAATTGACAGAAGTATTAATTGGCATAGCATAGCATAAGAGCAAGTTACAATTAAAGGTTCAGCACAGCATATGTGTAAGAAGCATTTAAGAGCACAACAGCATATATGCAATGTACAGTTAAAATCATAACATGGTGCTATTGCTGAGAATTAGAATCCAACAGCATAAGAGTAATTGTATGGAAAATTAATATTGTACTCAAAATTCAGTATATGCATGTCACAAATAATTCTAATCAGATAACACAATAAGCATAAATATGTCAGGCATTTATCCAGAAATTAACAAATATAGAAATACTTGCATACATATAAATACATAACAGACATTGTTGCTTTTTGGTTTTATTTACCCAAACTTCAGCCAGTATAGCAGAAGCAAATGCATTTCCTATGCACACAGCTAGCTATATGGTGGATGATGGATTTGTTTAAATGCGTTAATTACTAGACCATGAAATATAACAAAAAAAATGAATCAGATAACTTTCTTGGAATATTGAATCATATTTATGCACTCATATATATATTGCATACAAAGGTACTTTTTTAGATTAGATTCAGATAACAATTACTGTGTACATAAATGAACAGCTAATTCCAGGGTAATATCCAGCATTCAAACTATCGGCCCACATTACAATTAAAAATGCAAGGCAACTGGTGCTAAATGTAGGCAGTTTCTCCTTCTCACTGCCGCTACTCATATTTACGCAGTGAATACTGGGGTAGACTAAACAGGGACTAGGGTTCACATTTGCTGAATGAGGGACATTTGTTTTTCTTCTGCATCAGCAAGATTTGGGTGGGGTGAAAGGGGGAAGATTAACTACTGTTCTGACATAATTTTTCTAAACAGCAGCTGCTACTCTAATGCAACTAGCAATTTATCATTTTCTACCAGGATGCAGCTTACAGGATATGATACTTCTTTCTTTTTTTTTTTTACTTAAAGTATTTCAGATTTCAGTACATTAAGAGGAGGAAGGGCTGTTAGTATTATTTCAAGAGCCTTTGCAAATAACTTTTCTGTAGTTAATAATTTGTTACAGATGTGCAATTCATTTCCAGAACTGCACGAAACACCTGGAGAGAGGGAGAGTGCAGCTATCTTAGGATAAAATTAAACAAATCCAGTGCATTTCATCAGCACATCATACCAAAGCATTCTGTTGCACACATTTCAGTAACAGCATGTAATCTGGATGTGGAACTATAAAAACTAATTGTAGAATGCACAATCCACTGCCTGTGTGATTCCAGTTTAATAAAATACATACTTCATGGAATTGTTGGAATAATCTACTGGTAAGTAACTTAGCAAAGTGAAATGACTTCACAAATCTCCTACATGCATACATTTCTGCTACTCTTACTTTGATGCAGAAGCAAAATGAATTTACAAAACTTCAGGCAACATTCCAAACAGTATTGGTTCTATGTGTCTGTACAGCTGTATGTGAGGGTGGGGGTGATAGGATTCAGTTTTATCTACACAACACTTAATGCATGAATATAACTGACACACTAGAAAAGCAGAAAAAGAAACACATACAACACACTACTGTGACAGGAAGTGGTGAAGCAGCCAGCTAGTTAGAATGTCACAATAAAGTTAATTTGGCAGACAAATCCTATCTTCAAAAACTTTCCAAGCATCACAGCTGTAATTTGTCACAGATGGCCCATTAGTATTAGTGCTACATATATGCAGGGAGCTATAACATTTCTATTTGAGAAAGATATAAGAAATACAGTGGCTTTATACCCTACCACTTCCTCCTTTCCCTAACACCAGTGTTGTACTGCAATGCTGACATGATGATGCCCACAACATAAAAATGCTGAAAAGTGTACGATGGACGACCAAAGGCTCTATGCCTCACAAGAGTTGCATGTGCGTGTGCATATCAGTGGGCTTACAAAACTTCTCCAAACATGTTACGAATTAATGAGAAAGGAGTAGCTGTATTATGCCCCTCTTACAACATGTGTCAGCAGGGTGCCAGAGAATGTGTGTGCATGTGACAGCCATGTCTGTGTGGGTGTCTGTCAGAGTGCATGCACACATAGCTCGTATGTGTTGGTCGGATTAAGGCTTAGGAGGGCCATGAATAATTAGCATTCTGAAATCTGAAATTTCTCTGATTTTATGTTTTAAAGTATAGTTAGAATAGTCGGTTAGATGTCTGAGTGTGCACACACACATCTCACATTTTGTGATGAGTTGAGAAGTAAGTCCACTGAAGACACTTATGTCACAAAATAGACCCTACATATTCCATTTATTCGGGTCTATATCACAATGTCGAAGACGCATTATTTCAAATCCGTCTTCATCGAACCCATAAAAATGAAAACTGAAAACAGCGAAACTACATATGAGCGATTTCTCTCCCTGGGAAAGAAATCACTTGTCCAAAAAATATATATATATATCCCTACAGACAAAACAGATACCCCCTAACTAAATATACCAACTCCGAGATCGCACTACAATTTACAAAACAGCAAACTACCGGAGGCGGGCAAGCAATTTCTTTCCCAGGGAAAGAAATCGCTCATATGCCCCTTTGCTGTTTTCAGTTTTCGTTATTTTAAGTTCGGCAAAAATGCATTTGAAATTATGCGTCTTCGATGATCTAATAAGAACCCCATTTATTTTGTGTGTGTGTGTGTGTGTGTGTGTGTGTGTGTGTGTGTGTGTGTGTGTGAGAGAGAGAGAGAGAGAGAGAAAGAGAGAGACAGGAGAGCACACGTATGCATGTGAGTTTTAACTTGGATTAATATTTTCCAGTCATTTAATGGGATGCAGTGACTATGTAGTTTGCCGTGACTATGTAGTTTGCCTATCGAATGGGGCTATATACAGATTATGGAGTTCTTTTTTAAATCTGCTGTCACACAGGAGGTTTTCCTTACTCCTTTTTAACATTATTGGCAATTTTGTGGTAGTGTTTTAGTAGTGTAATAAAGGTTATATCTGGATGTGTCAGAAATCTATTTTTATGCATGTTGTAATCAGTTTACTGTTATTTTGCATACATTTTTAGATTTGGATCAGTTTTGTCAATAACATTTTCTGATTGTGTGGTCATTAATGTGGTTTTGTTTTGTGTTTTAATTAGTTTATTATTTTTATTAAATTTTTAACATTTAATCTCTAGTGGGTTGACTTATGCAAGTGAAATTATTTTTGTGGGGGTTGCCAGTGTATTTTTTTTCCTTAGTATGTGAGGTTTTTTCCATGTGTTGCTGTGACTAGGACTGACTTAAAGGCTGTTGGATAAATGTTTTTACCACATTCCTTTCTGTCATATTTATGTGAGTGTGAGCATACAAATCCAAATATTACAAGTACATACCAGCACAGCTCAAATAACTACAAGCAGTTTATTAGACTAAATACTTTGCACTGTAATATCTTGACAGCTGTTGTCCAATTTCAGTTAAATCAGATATGTGTTGCGCATACCTCTCAACTTCTTAGAGCAAAAAATCTAGACAAAGCTATCAAAAATGGGGGGATCAAGGTCCAAAAATAGGTACACTTTTTAAATATTGCTCTTACAAACTTACAAAATTGATAGAGTGACAGATTGTGTATTAGCATGAATTTTCTGAAAGGTATGAAGTCTGAAACTCAAATGTCTGTCATTATATTTTGACTTCAACCCTAAGTAATTTGTTAATGATTTGCCAGAAAAACACAATTTTATGACAAATGGACCAAAAATATGATGTAAAAATCTGGACACTTTGAAAAGTTTGAGAGGTATGGCTGCAAGGCAGTCTACTGCAGCAAGAAGGCAAACAGTGCACGTGTAAAGCAGGCTAGCTTATTTTTATCCACTTTTACTATTTCACATTAGCATATATGTTCTCTGCTAATATATAGACGGAAATTATTATATGTATAATACTTCTTGGATACTAAACCAGCTAAATGAGGGGTTTCTTTTTGAGGCGCATTGAAAGGGCTAAATATGTCTTTTGAAACTGGTCCTTGGACCTTTTACTGAAGATAAAATCTCACTCATTTCCAAACCCAGAACTATTAAAAACTTTGGCCACAGACAAGGAGGGCCCTGAAGAGTAGTACCTGTTTGACCCATTTGGCAACTACCTCAAAACTTGTGCAGGGTACACAGGACTTGAAGAACTGGTCATATCATATGCTAACCATACATACCAAACATCCATTTTTTTCTTTTTTTCTCATCAGATGGCCCAAAAAAGGTCAGACCACAAACAAGGGCTAAGTAGTGGAAAAAAGGTGAAGTACTACATCTGTTATTAACATCTTGTTTTGAAACTGTAAGGCATCTGACCGTGAAACATGAAAACAGATGGCAGATAAAGACGACTTGGACAGCCTAGTCTAACCATTTATTTATACCTAGTGAATCAGCTGCAATTCATTATTAAATAATATCCTTCTTATTTTACAGATTTCAAAAGAATTTTGTGTCATACCCAAACATTCGCAAATTCCACACTATTTTTGACTCTCTACCTTCATCAGGAAACACTTTAATTTTCTACAAGACAAAATATTTCCATCATCATCCGAGACATCCACCGTCCACCCTTAAACTGTGCCTTTGTTCACAAGTTTCTTCCTTTGAAATATGCCACTCTTCTGTACCTCTTACCGTGAAGTACTTAAATATTCCATTCATGTTCCCGAACTTCTCTATTACTTCCGATATGTACACATTAAGCTCCGTCATGATTTCTGTCAATGCCTTTATAGAAGAGAAGTCTCCAGAACTGTACACAGCATTCCAGGTATGATTTCACAGTATCTACATAGACAACTTATTTTCCTTGAGTGATTCTGCCCCTTAAACACCTCAAGATTCCACGAGCATTCATTACTCATTTTCAGACTGACTACTCACTTCTGGATTATCTGACATATTTATACTTTAACTCCCTTTCCACTTTTGTAGTTGTAAATATCTCAACCCTAATACATACCATCCCCCTGGGGTTTTGTTACTTTAGCGCACCATCTTGTAACTACAGCTATGAAGCTAAGTTGCCACATACACTCAACCATTCCTTGAAGTTTTCAAAGTCTCTTTTTACTCCCAGTCATTCACACGCAGCAACACTGTTGCACAGCTATATGCTATCTCCAAAGTCAGTTTCGTCCTCCATCCCCTCTACAATGCAATTCACACAAATCTAGTATAAGCCAATTTCTGACTCAGCAAATGGAAACCCATTGATGCAAAGTTATCAAAAACATTGTTGATTCACCCTCTATAACCCCATATATATATATATATATATATATATATATATATATATATATATATATATATATATATATTTATAGTACAACTGTGGAGAAAGCAAAAACTCTCCAAGGATGAAAACATTAGCTGCACAAATTGCAACTTTACAATAAACTTTACTAATAGGAAATACAGACAGATAAATCTAACATCAGATAATTGGCATTTGGGAGATAATGGCTGACCACTCAGTAGTAGACTACATGTACAACAACCTTGAAAAAGACTTTCTACATGAGTGGATCCTGTGGTTTCCAGTTAATCTTTCCATCTAGCCATTTTTAGTTCAAGTTTCCACGATGAAACCCACTTCATGGTCACAATAAGAGCAACACAATGATTAACAAACTTGTACTTAAACCTTTGAGTGTTAAAGAAAAACATTAATAAATATAAATATATTTTCAAACTAGTGATATTTTATAATTAATCATTTATAATAGCTTCTGAATCTGTACATAAATTATTCAGTTGTCATGTTTACTAAGAAAAGCCTACTAAGGCAAGTATAGAAACCCAGGAAGAAAAGCTTTACAACAACTAAATTTGTTGCAAAAGTAAACAAACATTAACTGCACTTTTAAGCCCAAGGAAAAATGATTTCCGATAGTATTACTGTTCTAGACCAAATAAAATACTGCACAAGTGCTAAAAGCCTAAGTAAAGGAAGTATAAATCTTTACCATAAGTGTTAAACACCAAAAACAGCTACTGAAAACTTTTTTAATGGTTAGATGCAATAGTAAAGCAATTAATCCCATGTAATAAAGAAGAAATGGAAAGTCAATATCTGTGACTACAAAGGATAAAAAAAGAAGTACAGACAGAGCCCATGGAAGAAAACAAATCAAGTTATAACTGCAAATTGTGCTATAGAAACTGCACTATATAATATCTACATCTGTGTGTGTGTGTGTGTGTGTGTGTGTGTGTGTGTGTGTGTGTGTGTGTGTGTGTGTGTGTGTGTGTGTGTGTGTGTGTGTGTGTGTGTGTGTGTGTGTGTGTGTATAGATATATATATATATATATATATATATATATATATATATATATATATATATATATATATATATATATATATACGACTCAGCACAGCTCCTCGTGGTGTCCTGCAGAGTTCTACAAGCAGCAGAGAGTGAAAGAGTGACTTTCCTTTGATTTATAAGTATTTTTCTGGCTTTCTTTTTTGACTGCTGTATTTCGACTGTATTTCGCCTAAAAGCATTTTCATATTACTAAACTAGCTCTGCAAGTTGATCTACTGTATTTGTGTTTGCTTCTGAACTGTTTGCACTTTAAAAAGTTTGTTTTTTGCTTAATTTAACTGTTAGGCTAACACACTCAAGTGTGCTAGCCGATTTAAAGCATTTACTGTTTGTTACTGTATCTTTTTGTCTGTTTGAAACAAAAAACAAAAAAAACAAAAAATATCCTTGTTTTCCCGCCTTTACTGAACTAGAATAGTCCAGTCTTCAGATTTTGCTGATCCCTGGGCTGTGTCATAGTTCCTGTGTTGTCCATATCCTTATTTGGATAGGCGGTAGCTTCTTTGTTCACCAGTGGGAGTGGGGAGCACTGAGCAGCCTTTTTGTCCCTAAAGGAGTGGTTCCAGCCCAGCAACTTGTAGTTTATTGGCTGTTTTGGGCCATTTCCTAGCTCTTTTCAACCCCCAGCTATAAAGCCAGCTTTAGCGTGCTTTTGTGCTTGTATACGACTCAGCACAGCTCCTGATGGTGTCCTGCAGAGTTCTACAAGCAGCAGAAAGTGAAAGAGTGACTTTCCTTTGATTTATAAGTATTTTTCTGGCTTTCTTTTTTGACTGCTGTATTTCGACTGTATTTCGCCTAAAAGCATTTTCATATTACTAAACTAGCTCTGCAAGTTGATCTACTGTATTTGTGTTTGCTTCTGAACTGTTTGCACTTTAAAAAGTTTGTTTTTTGCTTAATTTAACTGTTAGGCTAACACACTCAAGTGTGCTAGCCAATTTAAAGCATTTACTGTTTGTTACTGTATCTTTTTGTCTGTTTGAAACAAAAAAACCCCCAAAAAAACAAAAAATATCCTTGTTTTCCCGCCTTTACTGAACTAGAATAGTCCAGTCTTCAGATTTTGCTGATCCCTGGGCTGTGTCATAGTTCCTGTGTTGTCCATATCCTTATTTGGATAGGAGGAAGCTTCTTTGTTCACCAGTGGGAGTGGGGAGCACTGAGCAACCTTTTTGTCCCTAAAGGAGTGGTTCCAGCCCAGCAACTTGTAGTTTATTGGCCGTTTTGGGCCATTTCCTAGCTCTTTTCAACCCCCTGCTATAAAGCCCACTTTAGCGTGCTTTAGTGCTTGTATACGACTCAGCACAGCTCCTCATGGTGTCCTGCAGAGTTCTACAAACAGCAGAGAGTGAAAGAGTGACTTTCCTTTGATTTAGAAGTATTTTTCTGGCTTTCTTTTTTGACTGCTGTATTTCGACTGTATTTCGCCTAAAAGCATTTTCATATTACTAACCTAGCTCTGCAAGTTGATCTACTGTATTTGTGTTTGCTTCTGAACTGTTTGCACTTTAAAAAGTTTGTTTTTTGCTTAATTTAACTGTTAGGCTAACACACTCAAGTGTGCTAGCCAATTTAAAGCATTTACTGTTTGTTACTGTATCTTTTTGTCTGTTTGAAACAAAAAAACAAAAAAAACAAAAAAATATCCTTGTTTTCCCGCCTTTACTGAACTAGAATAGTCCAGTCTTCAGATTTTGCTGATCCCTGGGCTGTGTCATAGTTCCTGTGTTGTCCATATCCTTATTTGGATAGGAGGAAGCTTCTTTGTTCACCAGTGGGAGTGGGGAGCACTGAGCAACCTATTTGTCCCTAAAGGAGTGGTTCCAGCCCAGCAACTTGTAGTTTATTGGCCGTTTTGGGCCATTTCCTAGCTCTTTTCAACCCTGTGCTATAAAGCCCACTTTAGCGTGCTTTTGTGCTTGTATACGACTCAGCACAGCTCCTCGTGGTGTCCTGCAGAGTTCTACAAGCAGCAGAGAGTGAAAGAGTGACTTTCCTTTGATTTATAAGTATTTTTCTGGCTTTCTTTTTTGACTGCTGTATTTCAACTGTATTTCACCTAAAAGCATTTTCATCTTACTAAACTAGCTCTGCAGGTTGATCTACTGTATTTGTGTTTGCTTCTGAACTGTTTGCATTTTAAAAAGTTAGTTTTTTGCTTAATTTAACTGTTTCGCCTGTTTGAAACAAAAAAACAAAAAAATATCCTTGTTTTCCCACCTTTACTGAACTAGAATAGTCCAGTCTTCAGATTTTGCTGATCCCTGGGCTGTGTCATAGTTCCTGTGTTGTCCATATCCTTATTTGAATAGGAGGAAGCTTCTTTGTTCACCAGTGGGAGTGGGGAGCACTGAGCAGCCTATTTGTCCCTAAAGGAGTGGTTCCAGCCCAGCAACTTGTAGTTTATTGGCCGTTTTGGGCCATTTCCTAGCTCTTTTCAACCCCCTGCTATAAAGCCCACTTTAGCGTGCTTTTGTGCTTTTATATGACTCAGCACAGCTCCTCGTGGTGTCCTGCAGAGTTCTACAAGCAGCAGAGAGTGAAAGAGTGACTTTCCTTTGATTTATAAGTATTTTTCTGGCTTTCTTTTTTGACTGCTGTATTTCGACTGTATTTCGCCTAAAAGCATTTTCATATTACTAAACTAGCTCTGCAAGTTGATCTACTGTATTTGTGTTTGCTTCTGAACTGTTTGCACTTTAAAAAGTTTGTTTTTTGCTTAATTTAACTGTTAGGCTAACACACTCAAGTGCGCTAGCTGATTTAAAGCATTTACTGTTTGTTACTGTAACTTTTTGTCTGTTTGAAACAAAAGAACAAAAAAAATCCTTGTTTTCCCGCCTTTACTGAACTAGAATAGTCCAGTCTTCAGATTTTGCTGATCCCTGGGCTGTGTCATAGTTCCTGTGTTGTCCATATCCTTATTTGGATAGGAGGAAGCTTCTTTGTTCACTAGTGGGAGTGGGGAGCACTGAGCAGCCTTTTTGTCCCTAAAGGAGTGGTTCCAGCCCAGCAACTTGTAGTTTACTGGCCGTTTTGGGCCATTTCCTAGCTCTTTTCAACCCCCTGCTATAAAGCCCGCTTTAGCGTGCTTTTGTGCTTGTATACGACTCAGCACAGCTCCTTGTGGTGTCCTGCAGAGTTCTACAAGCAGCAGAGAGTGAAAGAGTGACTTTCCTTTGATTTATAAGTATTTTTCTGGCTTTCTTTTTTGACTGCTGTATTTCGAATGTATTTCACCTAAAAGCATTTTCATATTACTAAACTAGCTCTGCAAGTTGATCTACTGTATTTGTGTTTGCTTCTGAACTGTTTGCACTTTAAAAAGTTTGTTTTTTGCTTAATTTAACTGTTAGGCTAACACACTCAAGTGCGCTAGCCGATTTAAAGCATGTACTGTTTGTTACTGTTATCTTTTTGTCTGTTTGAAACAAAAAAACAAAAAAAAAAAAAACCAAAAAAATCCTTGTTTTCCTGCCTTTACTGAACTAGAATAGTCCAGTCTTCAGATGTTGCTGATCCCTGGGCTGTGTCGTAGTTCCTGTGTTGTCCATATCCTTATTTGGATAGGAGGTAGCTTCTTTGTTCACCAGTGGGAGTGGGGAGCACTGAGCTGCCTATTTGTCCTTAAAGGAGTGGTTTCAGCCCAGCAACTTGTAGTTTATTGGCCGTTTTGGGCCATTTCCTAGCTCTTTTCAACCCCCTGCTATAAAGCCCGCTTTAGCGCGCTTTTGCGCGAATTTGCGCGAAGTTGCTCATAGAGCAGCATCGGGCAGTGCCGGTTAATCAAGTTTAAACTATTTCTGGCTCCGCAAAGTCTGCTCTTCAATCTTTCCCTTAGAACTGCTCTACTTGCAATCTAAACAGTCTATTCTCTATCTAAAAAGCCCACCCCTTGCTCGTTAAGCATTTTTATACAGGTAAAGCACTCTTAAACAAAAAGAAAGTACTTCATTCACCTAAATCCCCTTGAGTACCCATTTCCCTATAGGTCGTTTCTGACTCAGTTACACAGCAATCCCTTACACTATTCTAGCATGTCGAAGGGTCAGTTGCTGGCGTCCTCTCCTGTTCAGCTGGTGAATCTGGGAATCTTGAGGCAATGTTACAATTGCCTCATGTACACAGACAACCCTCTCCTCCTCCCAACAAATACAAATATATGTGAGAGATACAACTATATAGCCAAACTGGAGGCTGAGCTCTCTCAACTCAGTACTGGCAAAACCAGTCAGGAGGAGAAGGTAACCACGCACACCACAAACCCAGTCTCACATAGACCTATCACAACTGCAATTCAAACACATAAACACACAAAAACATACTCGGAGGCTCTGATTAAAAATCTACCAAAACAACAGAGGCCTCCAAAGCAGACACCCAAGTGACCACTACCTCAAGACATAGCACATGCAACACATAGTTCACAAAGTCAGTGTGCTAAACAGTCACAGCCCTTAAGGCCAAACAACATGCCAGATACACTTGTAATAGGTGACTCCATAGTCAGACACACTGATGTCCCGCTCACCAGACTGAACAAGGAAAAGGTTAAAGTAAGCTGCCTGTTGGGCGCTAGAATCCGCCACATAACACAATCACTCAGGTCACTCCAAAGCAAGTACAAATATGACTCAGTCATTGTCCATGCCAGTGTGAATGACCTGAGACGTACCTCCCTGGACTACATGAAAACAGACATAGAGGAGCTCACTGATTATGTAGCCCAGGCCGGTATGACCCTGACCCTGAGCAGCATCTTACCCTCACCAACAATGATGCCACAGTACAAAGACAAAATGACCAGCTTTAACAATTGGCTTAATTACTGGTGTCATTTAAAGGGGATCCAATGTCTGTCTGCTTGGGATGACATGCTTGACAAGCCACGCTGCTTCGCAAGGGATGGCTTGCACCTGTCACCCCTGGGCTTCCAGATATTGGCCAAGGCTCTTGCCACCCCCATAGTGCCTTTTTTAGGCAAGGCTCAAAAGACAAACCCACCTCCCTAGAAAACACAAGTGAAAAAAAACTAAGGGTAATGCTGCTCAATGCCAGAAGTCTAAACCTCAAGATGCACGCTCTCGAAGCCCTCCTCAGTATGGAGAACATCGATGTCTGTGCAGTGACTGAAACCTGGTTCAAGGCTACTGAGAGCACCTCAGCACTACCAGGTTTTACCTCATATCATGCTTTCCGGCCCCAAAACCTGGACCGAACCACAAAAAAAGGGGGAGTATCCATATTCATCAAAGATTTTAGATTTTAAATTGTTAGCACTTCAAAAAGTTATTTTTGTTTAATTTAATTGTTAGGCTAACACACTTAAGTGCGCTAGCCGTTTTATAGCATTTACTGTTTGCTACTGTATTTTTTTCTTCTGTCTCTGTAAAAAAAAAGAAAAAAAACAAAAATATCCTTGTTTTCCCGCTTTTCTGAACTAGAATAGTCCAGTCTTCAGATTTTGCTGATTTCTGGGCTTTGTCTTAGTTCCTGTGCTATCCATATCCTTATTTGGATAAGAGGACGCATCTTTGTTCACCAGTGGGAGTGGGGAGCACTGAGCAACCTATTTGTCCCTAGAGGAGTGGTTCCAGCCCAGCAACTTGTAGTTTATTGGCCATTTTGGGTCAATTCCTGGCTCTTTTCAACCCCCTGCTATAAAGCCCATTTTTGTGCGCTTTTTCACTTGTAAAAGACTCAACACAGCTTCTCGTGGTGTCCTGCAGAGTTCTACAAGCAGCAGAGAGTGAAAGAGTAACTTTCCTGGATTTATAAGTATTTTTTCTGGCTTTCCCTTAAATTACTGCATCTCGACTGCATTTCACCTAAAATAACAGCTCTGCATATTGTTTTTACTGTACCTGTGTAGATTTTAAACTGTTAGCACTTTAAAAAGTTATTTTTGTTTAATTTAATTGTTAGGCTAACACACTCAAGTGCGCTAGCCGTTTTATAGCATTTACTGTTTGCTACTGTATTTTTTTCTTCTGTCTCTGTAAAAAAAAAGAAAAAATCAAAAAAATATCCTTGTTTTCCCGCTTTCCTCTACTAGAATAGTCCAGTCTTCAGATTTTGCTGATCTCTGGGCTTTGTCTTAGTTCCTGTGCTATCCATATCATTATTTGGATAAGAGGAAGTTTCTTTGTTCACCAGTGGGAGTGGGGAGCACTGAGCAACCTATTTGTCCCTAGAGGAGTGGTTCCAGCCCAGCAACTTGTAGTTTATTGGCCATTTTGGGTCAATTCCTGGCTCTTTTCAACCCCCTGCTATAAAGCCTGTTTTTGTGCGATGTAGCGCAAAGTTGCTCATAGAGCAACATCGGGCAGCGCCGGTTAATCAAGTTTAAACTATTTCTGGCTCCATAAAGTCTACTCTTCAATTTTTCCCTTAGAACTGCTCTACTTGCAATCTAAACAGCCTATACTCTAACTGAAAAGCTCAGCACTTGCTCCTAAAGCATTTTTTATACAGGTAAAGCACTCTTAAACAAAAGAAAGTACTTCATTCACCTAAATTCCCTTGAGTACCCATTTCCCTATAGATCCTTTCTGACTCAGTTACACAGCAATCTTTTTCACTATTCTAGCATGTCAAAGGGTCAGTTGCTGGCGTCCTCTCCTGTTCAGCTGGTGAATCTGGGAATCTTGAGGCAATGTTACAATTGCCTCATGTACACAGACAGCCCTCTCCTCCTCCCAACAAATACAAATATATGCGAGAGATGCAACTATATAGCCAAACTGGAGGCTGAGCTCTCTCAATTCAGTACTGGCAAGACCAGTCAGGAGGAGAAGGTAACCACGCACACCACAAACCCAGTCTCACATAGAACTATCACAACTGCAAACCAAACATATAAACGCACAAAAGCATACTCGGAGGCGCTGATTAAAAATCTACCAAAACAACAGAGGCCTCCAAGGCAGACACCCAAGCAACCGCCACCTCAAGACATAGCACATGCAACACATAGTTCACAAAGTCAGTGTGCTAAACAGTCACAGCCCCTAAGGCCAAACAACATGCCAGACACACTTGTAATAGGTGACTCCATAGTCAGACACACTGAAGTCCCGCTCACCAGACTGAACAAGGAAAAGGTCACAGTAAGCTGCCTGTCGGGAGCTAGAATCCGCCACATAACACAAGCACTCAGGTCACTCCACAGCAAGTACAAATATGACTCAGTCATTGTACATGCTGGTGTGAACGACCTGAGACGTACCTCCCTGGACTACATGAAAAGAGACATAGAGGAGCTCACTGATTATGTAGCCCAGGCCGGTATGACCCTGACCCTGAGCAGCATCTTACCCTCACCAAGAATGATGGCACAGTACAAAGACAAAATGATCAGTTTTAACAATTGGCTTAATTACTGGTGTCATTCTAAGGGGATCCAATGTCTGTCTGCTTGGGATGACATGCTCGACAAGCCACGCTGCTTCGCAAGGGATGGCTTGCACCTGTCACCCCTGGGCTTCCGGATATTGGCCAAGGCTCTTGCCACCCCCATAGTGCCTATTTTAGGAAAGGCTCAAATGACAAACCTACCTCCCTAGAAAACACAAGTGGAAAAAAACTAAGGGTAATGCTGCTCAATGCCAGAAGTCTAAACCTCAAGATGCACGCCCTCGAAGCCCTCCTCAGTATGGAGAACATCGATGTCTGTGCAGTGACTGAAACCTGGTTCAAGGCTCCTGAGAGCACCCCAGCACTATCAAGTTTTACCTCATATCATGCTTTCCGGCCCCAAAACTTGGACCGAACCACAAAAGGAGGGGGAGTATCCATATTCATCAAAGATACCCACGCCTCCAGGTTAGTGGCAACGCACGAAGCATCGGAGACCATCCAGGTGCAACTAACCATAGGCAAAACTGCCTTACAGTTTGTAGCATGCTACAGACCACCCTCTCAAACTCCGGAACCCCACACAGCCTTCCTGAAGACACTGGAGAGTATGAATGTCTCTCCAAATACCATCATATTGGGAGACTTCAACTACCCAAACATAGACTGGGAACATTACTCCAGCCCCAACACCCTAGCCCAAAGGTTCCTAGAATTCATAAACTCAAATGCGATGGAACAACTAGTCACCATTCCCACAAGAGGAGACAATATACTAGACCTGATCATCACAAACATCGGGACAAAATGCTCCACACCGGAAGTATATCCCTCATTGGTAAGATCAGACCATAAATTAATCTCACTGGAAATCCACATCCCGCCCCCACCCCTGCACAAAGACCACAGTGAAGAACTTCTCAAAAGCCAACTTCACACTTCTTAAGACTGAAGTGGTATCCTTCAAGGTCCCTGGGCCAGTGGAAACCACAACCCACACTGCTGAATCCTTTACAAATGCCTTCTACGGGCACCTTCAAGAATGCATGGATCATGGAATCCCAAATAAAACCAAGACCCATTCCCCCAAAGGCAGGTGCCCGGTCTGGTGGACCCCAGCCATAAACAAACTTTACAACAGAAGGAGGAAGCTACTACGTGACAGAGCAAAATCCCTAAAAGGGAAGGCATCTCTGATCAGTACTAGCAAAAAACTACGATCACTCATAAAATCATCCAAGGCCAACTTTGAGAGAAAAATCACGAAAGACACAAAAGACAATCACAAGGCCTTTTTTAGCTATGTTAGAAACCTGGGTGGAAACTCCCAGATATGCTCAGAGTTAGTCCAAAATGACACAAAATACACTGAACCCACTGACATTGCCAACATTCTGGCAGACAGGTTCAGTGCAAATTTCTCCTCCCCCTCCCCCCCAAAAGGAGAAATAACTATCCCAGCAGAGTGTAGCCTCCCTAACATCTCAGATGCCCAGGTGAGAGCTGCCCTCTCTAAAGCTAAAAACACAGCATCAATGGGACCGGACAGTGTCCCGGGCTGTGTGCTACATGAACTCCAAGAGGAACTAAACCCACACATAAGGCTGCTGTTTAATCTTAGCCTTACTACAGGATACGTACCCAAAGAGTGGCGTACGGCAACAGTGGTCCGACTTCACAAAGGCGGTGCTTCTATGGACCCAGGAAATTACCGCCCCATAAGCTTGACGAGCCTGGTCTGCAAGGCTATGGAGAGGATCATTATGGAACTCATAAACAAAGACATTGGGGACCTACAGACATTGGATCCTACCCAATTTGGCTTTGTCAAGGGCAGATCCTGCCTTTTGAACTTGGTCGACTTTTTTGAAACAGTCACTAAGGCCATTGATGAGGGTAAGGCAGTTCACACAGCCTACCTTGACCTTGCAAAAGCCTTTGACACAATACCCCACTCGGGCATCATAGACAAACTCACCAGCTTAAATGTAAACCCATATGTCACAAGATGGGTTGCAAACTGGCTCAAGGACAGAACCCACCGGGTCAGAGTTGCTGGAGCTATGTCAGACTCCAAGCCAGTCACAAGCGGTGTCCCACAGGGCTCAGTCCTGGGACCCCTCTTGTTCGGCATTTATTTTTCCGAGGTACAGGCAAACATAGGAGGATTGTGGCTGACAAAATACGCAGATGACTGCAAACTGGGCGCCATAACTGATACTCCAACGGACACAAACATCCTTCAGAGAGGCCTCATAGAAACGGATAATTGGTGCCAGAGCCATGGCCTTAAGCTGAACGCCAAAAAATGTACAGTCATACCCTTTGGGAAAAACAAGGTACCCACAAATTACCACATAGTGGTAATCCATTAAGTACGGAAGAGGTAATCAGGGACCTAGGGACCCAGGTTGACAGTAACCTCTCATTTGACACTCACATTGCCAAAGTGGTTAGGAAGACCTTCTATACTGCCCACCTTATCATGAAGGGTTTCACATCTAGATCAAGAGAGGTCATTGTGCCCCTGTACTCTTCTCTTATCAGGCCAATGATTGAGTACAATGCCCCATTTGGGATGTATCTTACCCGACACCTGCAGCAGTTGGAAAGACCCCAAAAGTTCCTCACCAAGAGGATAAAGGGTTTTAAACATATGTCATATGCTGCCCGACTGAAAAAAACTCCAGCTCTATTCAGTCGCATACCGCCTACTCAGAGGTGACCTCTGCCTGACGTACAAGGCCATGTCCAATCCGGAATTAATGGACATGCTCCATCTCAGAAAATCAAAATCCATCAGTGCCACGAGAGCAAGAGACTTAAACCTCAACACAGAAATAAATAGGACGTGCTGGAGGAACAGATTCATAACCCAGAGGCTCCCTACACTCTGGAACAGAATCCCAATCCATGTTAGGCAGAGTCCCTCACTAACTCTATTCAAGAGGAATCTTGACGAGTGGATGGGAGATCGTAGGTTTACCCCGGGGGTCATCTCTGTGTCACTAATAGACAGAGGCACAGCAAACTAAATGGGAGTAGTATTCTCATCCTAAGGGGTGGTGAAAGCCACACACACTCTGGCTAGGCTTATAAATGCCCTAGGGCAGATAGCCTGGTACGAACCTATGAACCTATACCCACACCTCCAGGTTAGTGGCAACGCACGAAGCATCGGAGATCATCCAGGTGCAACTAACCATAGGCAAAACTGCCCTACAGGTTGTAGCATGCTACAGACCACCCTCTCAAACTCAGGAACCCCACACAGCCTTCCTGAAGACACTGGAGAGTATGAATGTCTCTCCAAATACCATCATATTGGGAGACTTCAACTACCCAAACATAGACTGGGAACATTACTCAAGCCCCACCACCCTAGCCCAAAGGTTCCTAGAATTCATAAACTCAAATGCGATGGAACAACTAGTCACCACTCCCACAAGAGGAGATAATATACTAGACTTGATCATCACAAACATGGGGACAAAATGCTCCACACCGGAAGTATACCCCTCATTGGTGAGATCAGACCATAAATTAATCTCACTGGAAATCCACATCCCACCCCCTGCACAAAGACCACAGTGAAGAACTTCTCAAAAGCCGACTTCACACTTCTTAAGACTGAAGTGGTATCCTTCAAGGCCCCTGGGCCAGTGGAAACCACAACCCACACCACTGAATCCTTTATAAATGCCTTCTACGGGCACCTTCAAGAATGCATGGATCATGCAATCCCTAATAAAACCAAGACCCATTCCCCCAAAGGCAGGCGCCCTGTCTGGTGGACCCCAGCCATTAACAAGCTTTACAACAGGAGGAGGAAGCTACTACATGACAGAGCAAAATCCCTAAAAGGGAAGGCATCTCTGATCAGTACTAGCAAAAAACTACGATCAATCTTAAAATCATCCAAGGCCAGCTTTGAGAGAAAAATCGCAAAAGACACAAAAGACAATCACAAGGCCTTTTTAGCTATGTTAGAAACCTGGGTGGAAACTCCCAGATATGCTCAGAGTTAGCCCAAAATGACACAAAATACACTGAACCCACAGACATTGCCAACATTCTGGCAGACAGGTTCAGTGCAAATTTCTCCGCCCCCTCCCCCCCAAAAGGAGAAATATCTATCCCAGCAGAGTGTAGCCTCCCTAGCATCTCAGATACCCAGGTGAGAGCCGCCCTCTCCAAAGCTAAAAACACAGCATCAATGGGACCGGACGGTGTACCGGGCTGCGTGCTACATGAACTCCAAGAGGAACTAAACCTGTACATAAGGCTGCTGTTTAATCTTAGCCTTACTACAGGATACGTACCCAAAGAGTGGCGTACAGCAACAGTGGTCCCACTCCACAAAGGCGGTGCTTCTACGGACCCTGGAAATTACTGCCCCATAAGCTTGACGAGCCTGGTCTGCAAAGCTATGGAAAGGATCATTATGGAACTCATAAACAAAGACATTGGGAACATACAGACAATGGATCCTACCCAATTTGGCTTTGTCAAGGGCAGATCCTGTCATTTGAACTTGGTCGACTTTTTTGAAACAGTCACTAAGGCCAATGATGAGGGTAAGGCAGTTCACACAGCCTACCTTGACCTTGCAAAAGCCTTCGACACAATACCCTACTCGGGCATCATAGACAAACTCACCAGCTTAAATGTAAACCCATATGTCACAAGATGGGTTGCAAACTGGCTCAAGGACAGAACCCACAAGGTCAGAATTGCTGGAGCCATGTCAGACTCTAGTGGGGCCAGTCACAAGCGGTGTCCCGTAGGGCTCAGTCCTGGGACCCCTCTTGTTAAGCATTTATTTTTCCGAGGTACAAGCAAACATAGGAAGATTGTGGCTGACAAAGTTCGCAGATGACTGCAAACTGGACGCCATACTCCAGTGGACACAAGTATCCTTCAGAGAGGCCTCAAAGAAACGGATAATTGGTGCCAGAGCCATGGCCTTAAACTGAACACCAAAAAATGTATAGTCATACCCTTTGGGAAAAACAAGGTACCCACAAATTACCACATAGGTGGTAATCCATTAAGTACGGAAGAGGTAATCAGGGACCTAGGGACCCAAGTTGACAGTAACCTCTCATTTGACACTCACATTGCCAAGGTGGTTAGGAAGACCTTCTATATTGCCCACCTTATCATGAAGGGATTCACATCTAGATCAAGAGAGGTCATTGTGCCCCTGTACTCTTCTCTTATCAGGCCCATGATTGAGTACAATGCCCCATTTGGGATGTATCTAAACCGACACCTGCAGTAGTTGGAAAGACCCCAAACGTTCCTCACCAAGAGGATAAAGGGTCTCAAACATATGTCATATGCTGCCCGGCTGAAGAATTCCAGCTCTATTCAGTCGCATACCACCTACTCAGAGGTGATCTATGCCTGGCGTACAAGGCCATGTCCAATCCGGAATTAATGGACATGCTCCACCTCAGAAAATCCAAATCCATCAGAGCCACGAGAGCAAGAGATTTGAACCTCAACACAGAAATAAATAGGACGTGCTGCAGGGACAGATTCATAACCCAGAGGCTCCCTACACTCTGGAACAGAATCCCAGTCCATGTTAGGCAGAGCCCCTCACTAACTCTCTTCAAGAGAAATCTTGACGAGTGGATGGGAGATCATAAGTTTACCCCGGGGGTCATCTCTGTGTCACTACTAGACAGAGGCACAGTAAACTAAACCCTAAATGGGCGTAGTATTCTCATCCCAAGGGGTGGCGAAAGCCACACACACTCTGGCTAGGCTTATAAATGCCCTAGGGCAGATAGCCTAGTATGAACCTATGAACCTATGAACTATCTAAACATCAAATGTTCACAACAGGGAATTTTATAACACTGAACCAGGAACATGGAAAACCTGGAACATCATACAAGAAAGACCTTTATTTTGCAGGACCACATTACAGTAAGGATTGGGGGGTTTGCTCCTTTCACCACTGTAGTTAGATCTCATAGTTTGTACATATAATTACCAGGGGTGTGGGGGGTGCCAGGGGGTTTGTCCCCCTGTAAAAAAGCAGGTTTGTGTTTCTTGTTTAGGTTTTGATGTTCCAGATTTTCAATGTTCCTGGTTCAATGTTGTAACATCCACTGCTGTGAATGTTTGATGTTTAGCTAGGGATCATGTACACACATACACAAATACACACATATACATCTATATATACATCTATCTAGCTATATATATATATATATATATATATATATATATATATATGGATTCACTTCAGAAGATCGAATTTCCAAAATCTCGAACTACAAATAACCGAAACCAAAAGCTCGAGTTTCGGAAACTCGAACTTCTGAAGGGAAACCATTAAAACAAAAAAAAAACACAAGCTTCGCTGTGCCCCCCACACCCCCCCTACTTAAATATACCAACTCCAAGATCGCGCTACAGTGGGGAGATGGGAAATCTCCCGTCTTGCGCTGTATGCGGAAGCGCAAAACGGGAGATTTCTTTACTTCCTGCCAACACCACAAAACAAATACAACATTACGTACACACAAGGCATGCAACAATACTTGCCTCTGTGTGCACGTAATGTATTAAGGTAAGTAAAGTGTTATTTCTAAACACTACACACATTCGATTTATTAAAATCTCGATCATATGGTCTCGACCATATGAAATTCGAGATTTCAATAATTCGATTATGTGAAGTGTTCCCATATAAAATTTACTTTCAGTTGGTCCACACAAATGTTGACATCTTGATAGTAAACTTCTCTATGTTGAAAATGGAAATGTTGACTTCCTAGTACACATGCGCAGAGGAAAAAGGAAAATCTTTACAACATGTAACTTTAAAACATCGTTTTTGAGGTGGGCAAGCACCTCCATTGCCACCCACATCCCCTGTTAATTATATATACTAACTCTTCGACTGCACAATCCCCAGGGAAAGGGAATATTCCCTTAATCAGGGATTGTTGATCTCGCACACCTGTCAACTATCTATACAGGCAACCAAATGCGATTGATTATACAGACATCGATCAAACCAACAGAATACATATACATATATATGGCATAAACCAAACTAAAAATTTCAACAGTGCCTCTAAAAGTCAAACTAAAAACCAAATAAATTCTCAAAAGATGGCAGGAAGTTAAAACTGCAAAAAAGCAACTTTGTACAAAAGAAGCTGAATGTGTTATATGAGTGCTTTCATTCTTTTAATCAATTAAGAACTTCATCAGATGTGACTAGTTGTTGCTTCTATAAGTATGGCTGGAAGGGATGTGTTGTATTCTGATGAAGTTCTTAACTGATTAAAAGAACGAAAGTGCTCATATAACACGTTCAGCTTAATTTGTACAAAGTTGTTTTTTTTTTTTTTTTTTTTTTTTTTTTGCAGTTTTAACTTCCAGCTTTGTTTTGAGAGTTTGTGCGATATATATATATATATATATATATATATATATATATATATATATATATATATGGCATAGTTACACTGCACTGGTGACTGACTGCCTTAAGTGGAAGAATTTAATGTCAGGATTGTTTCACTGTATTGTACTGTACTGTGCAAGCTGGACGTGCATCTTCAGTGGATTTTCCTCTTTTCTTCACTGTGATATGAACCTGGTGTTGGTATATATAACTTTGGAGAGGGGACCTGCACCCTCTGCAAAAGAAAAAAAAAGACTGTATGGGGAAAACAAGATTTTATGGAGTCTGAGAAAGTCCCCAAGGAGGAGAAGGACATTTTATTTAGGATAGAAAATAGTATCCAGTCTATTGTGGTGCCCTTTTTCTGTTTTGCTATTAAAGTGAGTGGGTGAGGTTATCAGTTGTGTTAGTCTAAATAGGTTTATGGCTTGAGTTTAGTTGTTTGAGGAAAAAGTGAGCCAGTCAATGTTAAAGTCACTTAATGTTAATTTTTCATGAGGGAGGTTTTTCCTCAAAGTGAGCCAGCACATGAGACCTTCTGCTGTAGTATGATTGCTGCCTGGGGGATCTCGACTCCTGTAATGTATAAGGATTTATGTTGATTTAATTTTAAAGTGGTTATGAGCAGTTCAATTTTGTTTATCTGGGGAAGGGTTACAGGTGATACAGAGAGCTGAATAGTGTTTCTGTAGAATACTGCAACTCCACCATCTCTCTTATATTTTCTATCTGCTCTGTGTGTGGTACCCAGGGGGAGTATTTCATTATCATTTGTTTAATTTTTCAGTTAAAACTACTATATCAGGTGAGTGTAGGGCAAGTCAAGCAGGGAACTCGGGTGGCTATTATAGATATTTCTGATATTAGTATGGAAAGTGAGTTAAGAGGAGGTATGTTTGTATGAACTATTTTGTAGTAAAGGCACAGTTGACAGAGGAAGTGGAGTGGGAAAAGTGAAGGGTAAAGATAAGACCTGGGTTTGGATGTATGTCTCCACTGAGTTTTCAGTGCTCGTAGGAAGCCTACAGAAACAATCTCCCAAAGAAGAAAGTCTGAGTACTTGAGTTGTTCTTGAAATTATTTCATTATTTACTTATTTATTTTAACCTAATAAGGTACAACCAGACAAAGCGGTGGTGGTGGTGGTTGGTGTGTGTGTGTGTGTGTGGGGGGGGGGGGTAATCAAAGTTTTACAGACAATGTGCATTATAATTCTGCTGCAGAACTTTGTGATTAATTCGCTGTCATCAGATAGTCGTCCTGCAGCACTATATCTACATAAATGACTGACTGGATTTCTGTATTACAAGGGTGGGGAGCCCAGTTTAAAAAGCATGAGAAAATGGGTAATATTTTATCTAATCATGAGCATATGTTTCTAATGTAAAGAAGAAAAGGGTCTAGACCAGCCACATTTAAACATAGACTAACATACAATTGAGCTATAAATTCTACATAGATGCTAGCAACATTTATTTGATGTTTATTCTAACAAGAAGAGGTTGCTGTTGTCTTTCGGCTTTTTCCCGGTAAGGGGTCGGCACAGCGGAACTCCAGTCCGCTAATGATTGGCAGTAGATTTTTACGAAACGCCGAGGTGCCAGCTGGATGCTCAACCTTCAACGAAGAAACGCCCATTTACACACGCATGTCTTTCAAGCGCTACCCAACCGTGGGGAGGACATGCAGACTCCACACAGAAGGCACACCCAAGCCAAACCGAAAATCCAATGGGAGAACCTCTAGCTGTGAGGTAACAATGCTACCGCCGTACCACCGCGGCATGTAAACGCTGACAGCCAGTAGTCTCACTCTTGATGTGTGCAGTTGGGATTCAGTTGGCACACATTTGCAGATAATTTGGTCACCAACAGATCACAGCTCTGGAAAAAAGAGAAAGAAAAACATATGAAGGACAAGAATGTACAAAGACGAAGATAGTAATGAAAGCATTTGCAGAGAAAGTGACGGTTGGCTTGGGAAGATACTGATACAGAACACTTGCTAAGAATGAATTGGGTACAAAGCTATAACTATGAGGATGCAGTAGGGCCACTCCTCTGGCCTCCTGCTCTGTGCAGACACAATAACTAGGCATTCCACATGCAAACCCATAAAAATGAGATGTACAAGGAATGAAAGTGGGCCAAGGACTTGCAAGTCTGTCAGAACTGCCTTGGTGGAAATAACTCACTAGACAAGGGAGGAGAGAGAAAGGACAAATCAGAAAGTAGCAAGTCAGGAATAAAGAAAAGAGCAAACAGGTAGCAGGGATAGGTACAACAGTTAAATAAGAATGTCAAGGAGAACTACATGGCAGCAGTCTGACAGAGCAGTAAGAGAAAACCCAGGAGAAGGAAAAAGAGGAATTATAACACATGGAAGAAAAGAGCTGGCTTTACGTGGAAAACAAAAGAGAGGTGAGAGTGGGTGGAAGTGACATGTGCTGGTGAAAGAAACAGGTCTACTTGAAGTGTTCTCCACATCTGAATCAAGTCCTGGAAGACCTCTACATGGAGCTTCCACCCATGAGGGTGTGTCCAGGATCTGTTTAGTCTGTCCGCTTCTGCATGAATGAGGTCTGCAGAGTCAGAGAATGCTGTACAGCCAGTTCCCAGGCCATCCCTGCCAAACCAGAAAAGAAGATATGACCTTGTACCCCCTTGGTTCAGATACCACATCATGGTAGTATTGTTTGTGACCACTGGAAGAAGACCTGAAGTCCAAAAGTAGTGAAGAATTTTTAAGGCATGAATCGCTACCGACATCTCTTTTATATTTATATTACTTGGCATGTTCTCAGGATCCCAGAAGCCTTGCACTTGAACTCTCATGGACACTGCTCCCTACACAAAATCTGATAAGTCCATCTGGATATATTGGACTGGGGTCTGAACACAGAAAAGGAGTCCTGGATTCAAAGTCAGTTAATCCCCCCACCACTGTGATTCCTGTCTCACAAATCCCAATACCAGTACCTGGAAATCCAAGGGAGAAAGGTGCTGGGTAAGTACCATTGAATTTTTCTCATGTATAGTCTGGCTAGAGGCATCATGAGGGTCACTGATGCCATGAGGCCTAGAATTTTGAGAAACTCTCCTGCTGAGGCCATGTCTAGAAGATAAAAATTCAACAAAATGCCCTGATAAACCAGAACTTTGTATTTTGACATGAAGTCCATCCTTTTTACTGTGTCTATCCAACACTACAAGAAAAAAAATCATTGAGAGGATGTGAGGAAGGACATTTGAAGGTTTAGTTTGAAGCACAGGTAGGAAAGGAGGGATGGGACCTTGTTCAGACTCTAAGCACCTGGATACAGAATCTGTACAAATCAACAAGTCGTCTAAACATGGGAAATGTGGATGTCCAGGGTTCTGCAAAAGGCAGCCACTGGGGCGAGACACTTTGTAAACACTCATGATGCAGGAGATATCCCAAAGGGTAATGTGGAAAGTTGCTAATGTAAGCAATAGAAAGCATCTTTGAGATCTACAGACACCATGAAACCGTGGTCTGGAAGCAATGCTAGGACTGACTGTGAGGTGAGAACTTTGAATTTCAGGACTTTTACAAAGGTGTTCACAAAAGGACAAATACAGGAATGGTATTCCAGTAGTGCTCCTTTTTTGGTACCAAAAAGATTCTGGAGTAAAATCCTTTGCATTTGTGCATTGCAGGCACTTGTTCTATGACCCCTTTCTCAACCCTGTGATGGAGCACTGAAAGAAGCAGCTCTATCTTATCTTGTGGGTATGCAGGGATTCCTCTAAAAGGGGGGGGTGATTTTTTTGTCCAGATACAGGTGTATCCTCTCAGAACTATTCTCAGAACCCATCTGTTTGACACCATTTAAGGACAGGCTGCGGAGCTGACGGACAGCCTGGACCAAGGAGGAAAAGAAGCATGGGCAGGAAGGTGGGCAGGGGTATAGTCATTTCTTTGCAAATGGTTAATCCTTTTCTGGAAAGGAACCTCTCTTGTTTGATTTCAAAAAAAGTACGCTCCTGTCATGTCCTTTTGGAAACATGACTTTTGTTTGGCTGACATTTTGTCAGCTGTGTCCCTTGAAGAAAGGTGCCTTGTTCTGGGAGAACTTGGGCTGATAAAACATCTTAGCTAACGACATGCATTAATTTGCCTCTATCATCCCACTGTCTGAGAATCTGTGTAACACAGGGCCCAAACTCCAATTCAAAACTTAAAGGTGCACTCAGCATTTTGTTTTTTAAATCCTCTGAATTTTATTTTTCAAATCATCAGAGACGTTCCGATTATGTAACCAGGCATAGCATCTTAAAACAACAGAAGCAGCATTTCTTGAGACAGTGTTAGTACATTCAAGCAGACCTCTCAAAGCATGTTTCAAAACCTGAGTAAAATTTGAAATCATTTCACTCATATAAGACTTCTGCTCTGCAGATAAGGATGCAGTAAAATCATCCAAACTGTGCACACTCTGTAAAATAAACATCTGCAAGGGTGGTAAGACAAGGACATAGCCATAAAATGTGGCATTTTGGCCTCTGTAAGGTAATATACCCTGCTTAACTCTGGGGTAATTTCTGATTGCTCTCAATCAAAAACATCAAAAATCTAGCAATCATCTAAGGAAAAGTGAGCACTTGTTTGGACTTAAGCTCTGGGTCACCTTCCAAAGAATCAGAGTGACTGAATTCAGTATCAACCAGGAAAATTCTATTGTCCTCATCAGATTCCTCATCATAATCTAAAACAACAGAAAGGTCTCTAATCAAACTAGTACTAGAGCCATGGATGGGAACACAATCACTAGAATTAGTTGTCTGCAAAACATTCTTAGTCAAGGAAACTACGTTAGAGGCAGGATTCAATAAACTCCTTGTAGGCTCAGTGTACAGCCTACAAGGAGTGTATCCATGTACATGGCCATGATGTCCTCTCGGCAATGTGCAATACATATTCATGATGAGCAGTATGCCTAAGTGAGGTTTTGTGGTGCGTCCCAGTAGTGTTGGACATGAAACCTCATAGAACAACACGGATAATGAATCCATGTACAGGAGAGCACCAACGATCCACCCCCATACCTCCCAACCTCCTACAGCAAGAAATCTGTACAAAGCCACTAAATAAAGTAGGGCAAAGGCCGGCAAATAGTGACATCTTGCCATTATAACCTTAGGAACTTGACAAAATAAATGGGTATGCATTAGCATGCATCTTCTGAAGATTATAAAGTCCTAAATGAAAACATCTGTCATTATCTACTGCCGTCAATCCCGAAAGATTATTACAAACCCACAAATTTTATGAGGAACAACACAAAAATACCTGCCAAAACCCTGGAAAAACTGCCAGAACTAGTTATATCTATACAGTTTGGCATTCCAACTAATTTCTTTTTTTTTATGCCATGTTTGCGCAATGCACCTCAGAGTGACCGTGCTTACCTCATTTGTGCAACAGGACCACCCATGTATCAGACATGACCCAGACATCCAAATACAGAAACCAGATGCTTTCACTTGCTATTGCTCAGCACTGCTGGGCACCTTGCAAACCCAATAAGCTGGGCTGTGCTATGCATATACCATCAACTTAACAATGTATACTAAAATGCATGACTGCAGTCAGACTCTAAGTCAAAGTAAACTTTATTGTCCTACAGATCAACAAAGAGGAAAAGGT
Source organism: Protopterus annectens (assembly GCF_019279795.1). Lineage (NCBI taxonomy): Eukaryota > Metazoa > Chordata > Ceratodontiformes > Protopteridae > Protopterus > Protopterus annectens. Next base: position 978,218,837 of record NC_056744.1, read on the forward strand.
GCATATCACTGCATGAAATTTCCATACTCAGGCTCATACCATAAGAATGACAGTTCACAGAAGGAAGATAGATTAAATTAATAAAAATTTAAATAGTAACAATAAAAATAAAAATACAATACTAAAAATAAAGTACAAAAGTAAAAAAATTTGAAAAACTTTCTTTTTTACAGCAGAAACAAAACAAATACGACAACAGGAACAGACTCAGTAGAAATATAAGGATATAAAAAAACTGTGCTATAAATAAGAGGCACATGTAAAACTTACCCATCACAAATATATCCCATAAACTTACAGTTTACAGTTTTCATAGTGCAGATGGAGGCATATAAAGTGACTTATGCAGACAGTTATATAAACAACAATGACATATTGCACATAAATAATGTTTACCCATTTAGCTGGTTAGGCTATAGGTTTGTTGCTCAGCAGTCTGATAGCATGTGGGAAGAAGCTGTTATGGATGGAATCTGGATTTCCAGCATCTAATGCTTTTCTAGTGTTTTCTTGATGGCAGGAATTTGAACGGTCCATAAGCCGGATGGTGTATATCCCTCAACAGTTGTCGGACTCTACCACAGCATCTGTTTGAATATATGTCCTGTAGGAACTGAAGGTTGGAGCAGATGATTTCTATCCAGTGCCTTCCGATCAGCTTGAGAGCAATTTCCATACCAGACAATGATGCTGTTTGTCAGTACGCTCTCAATCGTGGCTCTGTAGAAGGTAAGTAGGACCTGTGAAAGGAGATTACCTCTACAAAGTCTCTTAAGGAAGTGGAGATGTTGTTGGGCTGTCTTTATAAGGTAGGAAGTCTTTGTGGCACAACTTAGGTCTTGCGAGATATCTGCCTCTAGAATTTTGATACTATTTACTCTCTACACTGCAGCACCATTGATGATGATGGGGTATGTGATTTATTCTCCTTACTAAAATCAATGATGATTTATTTGATGTTGCCAACATTTAGTGTTACGTTGTTATCAGTGCATCAATGAACAAGGTGGTTCCCCTCCTCCCCGTAGGCCTCCTCATCTTATTTCTTGATAAGGCCAATTACTGTGGTGTAATCTGCAAATTTGATGATTCTATTTGACTGATGCATAGCTGTGCAGTCATGCATTAGAATTATGAAAATAAGTGGACAGGTAACAAATCCTGTGGTGATGTGTGTAGAGTGCTGGACTGGAGTACAGATGGCCTTGGGTTCTAGTCCTGGTTAAGCAAACTTTATTTATACTCTTGTGAGATTGCGACTTAAACAAATAAAGTGGTACTGTAATGAAATAACCATGGAATATCGTTGGTTGTAAGGTGCACACTGCTTAGCATCATGCAAACCAATGCACTTGTTTTACTGTGTTTTTTGGTGACTGTAGACTGTAAGTGGTGAGCAGTTCTCCTGAATGTATGAAAATGCACACAGTGTAGGCGCTCAGTCAGCACAATTGGTGGGAAAACATGCTATTGAAAGGTGAATCAACAGGAATTGTATTTTAAACATTGAGTTCAACTTTGTGCAGCTATGTCAGGCATTGGAGAAGGTGTGCATTTCACAGCACTGGGGTGTCCCAAGAGTCCAAGGTCTTTACTGGGCTCCTGGTTAAGAATTATGGGCCACGGCTGATGCAGGAGAACTATGCCAGCTCATAATATAAATCTGAAGTCTGGGATAGCTTGGTAAGGGCCCTTACCAGTGTGATCGGTATCTCCTGCACTAGGTAACAGTGTCATTACCATTATGACGACCTCCATCTGAGGAAAAGGGATACCCCTGATCACTGGATCAGGGAGTGTCGGGCAGGGAACACCCGAGATATGTGTATGTATGCTTTACATTTAGTACTTATAAATATTCAAGCTGAATATGGTAGAAATTGGTATTCATAATGTTTTTTCTTCTTCCCTTTTTCCACAGCTGCAGAAGAGAGGGCACTGAATTTGAAGTCCCATGCAAGGCGATTGGCCAGGATGCAAGAAGCATGTGGTAAGTAAGCATAATTATATAAAGTGCTGTTAATGCAGGCTTAACAGTGATAGACAGATTAGCTGCTATATCATACAGTTGTATGAACTTGGGAATGCATATCTGAACTGTAAAAGCAAGTATGCATGCATTACCCTGTAGCATAGCTTTCAACTGTACTTATTTCTGCTGAATACCCACATTTAAGAATCACTGTTTTGATCTGTTTATTGTAGGAGTCAGGGCTGTCTGGCAAGTAATTTATACTGAAGTCAATAAATAATGAGTGTCAAAACATATGTTAACACAAATCCTGTGCGATTATCTGTGTGTGTAACAGCAATGTTTGAAATATGTTCAGAGTTATGGGTCATTGTACACCCATTAATTTATGATATGTCAAGATATCCTGCTCTAAAAGGTGGAGGGGTATGGTCTGTAACACAAAGCAACAGCTGCACATTCTCAGATAACCGTGAACATAAGTCTATAAAGTGTAAAAGGAAAGAATGCTTGCATTATGTTGTATTCCAAAGGAAAAGTATAGTATTACAGTAGTCACTGCTTGTGGGTTCTAAGAGCACACTCCCTAAATTTAAAGCTCGAGTGTTTAGAATACTGTTTTAGCTTGTCATCAATAAAACATACAGTACTGTTACGTAATCATCATTACAGCATTTAAAGTACAGACCTCTAAACTTGTGGCTTGAATGGCCTGCTGTCAAGTGTAATCACTGTATATGTATTCCAAGTAATAAAGAACATTCTTAGCAGTTGGTATTGTTAACAGTAGAATGTAACAGAAATGAATACCATTAATTGTAGAAAGCATTGTATATTATCAGTGAAGTTACTAATGTTCCTCTTTTTTCTCTCACCTCCCCCTTCTCTTCTTTTATTTATTAATGGATTTCTTATTTTTCTTATTATTATATATTATTATATATATTATATTTATAAAATCAAATTACTTATATTATTTGGTATTACACCTTATATTTTGTTTATGTATAATTTCATATTTCTTTGTTGTTAAATACTTTTTCATTTTTATGATTTTATTTTTATTTTATTTTATTTTACATTTGTTAACCGGGGGTGTCTGACTGAGCTGACTGGCCCTTTTTCAGCAGAGGCCCGGGGAGAAAAGCTCCACAAAGAAAAATTACAGAACACATTTAGTTATTTAGACATGATCAGTATACACACAAATTACAAGAGACATGTTTTTACAGTGGTATGCGGCACAAACAGTTACAGTGGAGAGAACAATCAAAAAAATATTAATTTTAAAAATAAAGGTAAGTAATAGATTTGTGGTGTACGGCTGAACTTTGGAACGTAGGTAGAATACATACATAGTACACAGGTACAGTACATACATTGTAGATTTATCATTTTGTTTGTAATTATAGTATTTTAATTTTTTATACTGCTTTATTATTGTTTATTTTTTTATCATTTTCTTTTAACTTGTTTTATGTTTTACTTAATTTTTGTTTTAAATTTTATTTATATATTACTACAGCACAGCAGGGTAGGCCAGTTCCCCATGATCCACCTACACTTGCTCCACCAGCTGAAGCACCAAGGCCCAGCACTTCTGGGCTGCAGCCTCGCAGCAGACCCCCCCCCCCTGCCCTACCTGGAACCTCAGACAGTTCTGCCCCAGGGGCCAGGGCTGTGGTCACCTCTGAAAGCAGATGTGGGGGGGGTGCATACAACACCCAAGCAGAGTTGCCACCTGTGGTGCATAGGATTGTGGACCAGACCATGGGTACACATCTATGCCAGACGGAGAGCCTGCTTTCCATCCTGGTACAGCAGACCGGCCATAGATGCAGACATCTGCCACTGCAGCCTATGGCGTAGTGATGGGACAGTGCTGACAGTCCATGGGTGAGGACTTGAGTCACAATGTTACCGTACTTACGTTCATGGGACCTTGAACCCCCACCCAAGGTGTTCACCCCCCTCTTGTGTCCTTCACCGACCCTGTCTCTTGTCTTGTATGTCTTGTCTGTCTGCAAATGCTTCCTCACCTTCCCAACTTGCCTGCCCTAGACTTACCTATGTCTGCTCCCCAACATTCCACTCCTTATTTAAAAAAAAAGGCACCTGCCCCAAACAAAAAAATGCGTGTGTGTGTGTGTGTGTGTGTGTGTGTGTGTGTGTGTGTGTGTGTGTGTGTGTGTGTGTGTCTGTGTGTGTGTGTGTATATATATATATATATATATATATATATATATATATATATATATATGTATGTATATATATATATCGTCCCATACATAGCTCTCCATTTTGCACACATGTCCACTTGACACACTTAATTTGCTCTCCCTTTGAGGAGTTCAGTAGCTATATCTACTTTGAAACATACCACCTCATGGTTGGATTAACAGTGTAGGCACTACTCACATGCCATTACATTATTCACTCATATTGTTGAGGTACAGGTCTGGAATAAGAGATAACCTCATGGGGTGATGCACTATTTCTTCCATGGCATCTCAGTTCACAAACTCCAGGTAATATTGTGCAAGTGAGTTTGTTGTCCTATAATTATCCCGATCAGTGGATGCATACTTTCACTCACTCCTGGCTTGTTTGTTCTGTTCTACTTTAATTGATCCATGTAGTAATATATAGGCTGTGTGGCCTTTCGTGTTTACAGATGGTGACCTATCAATGGCGATAACATGAAGGGGTTTCCTATCCACAGAATGTTGGACATAGAATAACTCCATATAGTTAACCTCTCTAAACAGTCTTGAGGCATACTAAGCTTCAATCTAAACAGATATGACATCTCCTGTTGTTCGCACAATTTCCATTTACTATTTGGTTGTTTAGAAGGCACTGTAGCCTTGCAAGGCCAAAGTACTTACTGCAGCCTTGAACCAGGTTTCTGTGACTGCACAGACACCAACATCTTCACTGTGAAGAGTGCTTACAGAGAGTGCAGTTTAAGATATGAACTCCTAGGATTTAGCAGCATGGTCCTCATTGCGTTGGAGGTGTACATTTTCACATTAGTTATTCTGCTTTTGTGACCTTGCCTAATAAAGAGATTATGGTGCAGTCAAGATGCTTATGTCTGGCAAAGCAGCATGCTCTGTCCACCATGTCATCCCATTCTGACAGGTACTGTATAACCTTATAATGGCACCAGAAACTTAGGCAAGTTCAGAGAATATGTTGTTCTTTATATAGTGGTATCATCCTAGGTGAGTGTGCAATGCTGCTCAAACATTGGGACATACCTGGCTTGGACCCTTACTTAGCACAATCATGTACGTGTTAAATATTTCCTACAGTCACGTCTCAAGTTGTGCATACCAAGATAAAGTATGCTCGATTAAGAGTGGGACTTGTTGTCGAGAGACTTGACTGCATGTGCACTAAACATATCCTTGTTTGAGCTGGTGAGTAGGGCATCTGTATGTCTCACTATACAGTCAACTATTATGGAAACCTTTGGGATACATGCCCATTGCCTTAAGCACTTCTATGGCGAGACAGTGGTGATGATATTTATTATAAGTATTGTCTGCTTGTAACCTGATTGTGTTTACAATGTGTCTACTGTTTAGGTTGGTTTGTGGGGAGAACCTCTGCACATGATGGTTTGTGTTGGGTGCATATTATGAGTAGGAGTGAAGGTGTGTGTTAGTGTTATCCTTCTGGAAGCAAGACAGCACTGATTCCCGATGCCTACTATAGGAGGATCTCTTGAAATTTGTACTTCAGTTATGTAGGAGATACAGGCTATTCAATGCACATGATGCATTATCTGCAATGAATCAAAAAACCCATGTCAGCTATGTTAGCAGAGGAAACAGAGGGGAAATGATACGTGATAATGGGAGGTTTGAACCTGGTATCCACATAGAGAATGCAAAAAGGAAGGGTATATGTAATCTGACTTCTATCTTCAAGTGACTTATCTATGTAAGTGGGTAAATTGCCATATGTTATGCAACAGAGGTTCTGACAGCTAGATCTACTCTGCTACATAGCATCAGCCATTTTTATTTGAAAGTAAGTATATCAACATTTCAGAATGTATGAGGGCTAAGTGTTACAGCCTCTTCACGCAATCAGAGCAGGTAATAGAAAGACACACTATTAAAGCCCAAACTGAGTCCAGACACACTAACCTTCAAATAGATAATCCAACTGTACACTCCTGCCACAAGTGTACAGGTGGGGTTTCTCCAAACACAGATGTCATCTTCTTCTTCCTATTCCTTTAGACAGTACTATTAGGGCTCGCCACAGCAGATCTGCCTCCATTTATACCTGTCCTCTGCATCTTACTCTGTCACACCAACCACCTGCATGACCTCTGTCACCACATTCATAAAAATTATCTTAGCCCTTCCTATTTTCCTCTTACCTGGCACCTCCTTCCTTAGCATCCTTCTCCCAATACACCCAGCATCTCTCCTCAGCACATGTCCAAACCGAGACAATCCCACCACTCTGTCTTCATCTCCAAACTGTACAACATGGGCTGACACTCTAATATGTGGTTAATACTCCTGTCCATCCTCAGCACACACAATGCAAACTGTAACATCTGGGACTCTGCCAACACCTATTATGACTCCTGTCTTTTTGTCAGTGGCACAATCTGCAACCTCTATGACATAGCTGGTCTTAATCCTGCTGACCTTCATTCCTCTACTGTACAGAGCATATCTCCACCTCTCCATGGTCTCGTAAACATGTTCTCTACTCTCGATACAGATCACAATATCATCTGCAAAAATCATAGTCCACTGGAACTCCTGTGTGATCTAATGTGTCAACTTGTACATCACCATTGCAAATATGATGTTTGTGCATACAATAAGAGGAATGTAACTGTTGTTTATCTTATATAGGATGAGGTGACATCTACCCGTCTGTCAGGCCAGTGTATGACCATGGCATGTTGTGTCATCTACATATCCAATAACCTGATATCGTTGATGACATAAGCAGTGTCTGCTGAAAACAAGAGGGCAGTGTCCCTTAGGCTGCTTTAAAATGCTCTGTGTAACATCCACCAAGAGTTCATACACATACACACACTGTTGACTGCAGGTACAACAGAACCCCTACTTATCTCAGTTTGCGTACTACATATCAGAGTACTTAATGCATGCACCACAGCACAAGTCTGATTTTAACAGGACTGCAGGTGATCTTATGGTAGATGATCTCAGCAGGCC